>NW_017731374.1:4839139-4847853 GCF_001890085.2 Hipposideros armiger
CTAATTTATGGGTGTAGCCCCACATACTATCTTTTGATCAGTAAGAGACTATTTTACATCAATAGATTGAGAGCAAACATTTCAGCACAACGTATTTAATCTAATTAAACTAGACAATTCAAGAAAAGAGCTGTGGGAGCATCAGCATGTAAAGAAATTTTTACAAATATAGAAGAGAAACCTAGCATTTCATATTCATGTAGTTTACCTTTATCTTCAAATAAAGAAGCCAGACGTTATTGCAGCCTGTTTTTGCAACATTTTTCTCACTGTGGCTTTTCTCTGTTCCACATGTTCAACCCCTCAAATTTTTTTGATTATGAGCCATTTCATACCTCACATGTTTACTGGATCTTTTACGTACTTTGAAAAATTCACTTAAGCCAAGCTTCTGGCCAGGATGAAAAACTTTATCCATGCTTAGACTTGACTCTGTACCCATAAAGAAGCCAGAGGCTGGAATAAACAATTGTATTCTGGTGTCCATTTCTTTGGGAAAAATGGAAGGGCTAAGTCTACACTTTAATATTTCCCTGAGTAACACCGCTCATATTTTATGGTCCAATGAGGTTAAGCAATTTGCCCAACATTACATAGGTGGATCTAAAACCCAGGTCTCCTGAATTCCATCCCGTGAGACGTATTCGTTCACTCCCTGATTTATCCGTTAATAACTTTTAAGCACATTTTATGTGCCAGGAACTATACTAGTTGAGGAAAGCAAATGCTTCTACTCTATCAGTGTGGCAGGGAAAAGTAAGATGTTTACGTAAATAACTACTTATTCCCTGAGGAAACTAATATCATGAGCTATGGGAATATAAAAAGGAAATACAGTCATGCTCCACAAAACAACATTTTGGTCAATGATGGATCGCGTTCATAATGGTGGTCCCATAAGACTATAATGGAGCTGAAAAATTCCTATCTCCTAGTGACGTAGCCATCATAGTGTTGTAGTGCAATGCATTAATTGCGTGTTTGTGGTAATGCTGGTATGAACAAACCTGTGCTGCCAGTTGTATAAAAGTATAGCACGTGCCAGCCGAGTGGCTCAGTTGGTTAAGAGGTCGCTCAAGAATGCGAGCTCTGAGCAGCAGGGTTGCTGGTTTGATTCCCTGCCCGAGCTGAGCTGCCGCTGAGCTGCCAACAGGTGGCAGGATGGCTTAGCTAAAAAAACCCAAAAAAACAGAAAAAACCCCTATAGCACGTATAATTATGTACAGTACATAATACTTGATAATATATGACTATGTTAATGATTTATGTATTTACTATAGTATACTTTTTATCATTTTTTTAGAGTGTATTCTTTCTAATTATTAAAAAAAAAGGTTTGCTGTAAAACAGTATGTAACACAATATTAAGCCGGCAACAGCCTCATATATCTTGATTGCATCATTTTCTCGGTGCTTGATTTAATCTCGTGCTGTTTTGTACAGTAACATGCTGTCCAGGCTTGTAGCCAAGGAGCAATAGGCCTAGGTGTGTAGTATGCTGTACCATCTAGGGTTGTGTAAGTACACTCTGTGACGTTTGCAGGAAGAAATTACCTAACGACGCATTTCTCAGAATGTATCAAGCAGTGCATGGCTGTAATGCTTTATTATTTTAACAAATAAGCTGTAGAAATACAGAAAAATAATTTATTAAATAGCTCATTTTGATATTTCTCCAGTCTAACTATACCTATGGGAAATCTAGCTATTTGACACATAAACTGTAACAGCACCACTATGTACCTAATGGAAAATGAACCAACTTACAAAATATATAACTTCCTAGGGTCTAAACTTGCAAATTCAAACTATAATAAGTTATAACATATGTCACAAATATCCAGGGTAGCCAACATCATCCTTACAAAAGGTGGAAAAACTATTCTCTTTTTCTCTCCAAAAAAAGTCTTAATGTTTGAGGCATCCTTGATTACATTTATGCTTTATATTTTTAAAATGAAGGAGATAGCACATTGAGCTAAATTTGGGAAGGATATTACAGTAATAATAATTTCATATGAAGGAAAATTATTTTATGAAAAGCTGAGTAGGCTTATCCCACAATCAAAAGATTTTGTAAACAGCAATTCTTGCCATTTTATATTTTAAACTTAAACCCAATCTTGTACCTCAGAATATAAATTAACAAATAATTTTGAACATCTACTATGTGCTTGGTATGTACAAATTCAATAGGAGGTTAGATAATTTATATTGTCTCTTACAGGAAGTAAAGAAAAACAAAATAGCTAGAATCAATAACGTAACACTAGTAGCCACCTTCTCCTTTAAATATTCTCATTTTTTGGCTTCTAGTTTCCTGGTTTCTCTCACCTGTTCTGCACCTGAACTCTCCATAACTTTGGAGAAAATAATAAAACCATAAACTCAGGCTTATTGTTCTCACTACAAATATATACTACGCAATTTTAGCTAGGCCGTCAATGCCAATTGTCAATCATTTCATTTTATATACATATATATATGAGTGTGTATATACATATATATATACACACTCATATATATGTTTATACATTTAGAGACAGAGAGAGTCAATATGAGGTGTGATAAAAAAGTACGGTAAATGTTTAAATTTAAAAAAAATGTATTACAGTAAAAAACTCATTGCCATTAGTCTCCCTCAAAATACTCCCCTTTGTTTCAAGCACACTTATCCCATCATTCTTGCCTCTTTCTGAAGCAGTTCTGGACGTTCTCTTTCATGAGTATCTTTAGCTGTATTGTCATGGCTGCCTCAATGTCCTGAATCAATTAAAAATATTTACCTTTCATGGTCATTTTGACTTTGGGGAAGAGCCAGAAGTCACACGGTGCCAGATACAGTGAATAAGATGGATGAGGACACACCATAATGTTTTTATTTGACAGAAATTGCCATATACCAGAAGTGAGGTGTGATGTGAAGCCTTTCTGTTTTGATCAACAAGTACGGTGAATGATGCTGCCGAGTTGCCATCCAATGGAAAGGCAGGGATCTTTTATACTGAAAGCAGCACATCAAAACTTAGTAACAGTGTGTGTGACAAGTTTCAGCTTGTTTGGTGCAGTCAGGTGTGAGCTACAGTTGAGAGAAGGTGTGTTTTAAAGTGTGCCGTAAATCATCCTCCATCATGACAATGCTCTGTGTCACACATTAGGTTGAAGTCTTTATTATCCATTTAAGGACGCCAGTGCCACACACCTTTAACAAACAAGTTTTTATATGTTATTTAAAATCAGTAGGAAGAAAGAAAATTGAGAGAATAATTTTTCAGGTTATTTTTCTTATATAGCAAAATTTATCATTCTCTTCCTTACTGTTTCTGCTTTTCGGGTCATGTTTAGAAGGCCACCTCCATCCCGAAGATTGTACAGATAATCAAATATATTTTCTTCTACTGTTTTTATTATGTTATTCTTTACACTTAGAATCACTGGGATTTGTGTGTGTGTGTGTGTGTGTGTGTGTGTGTGTGTGTGTTTATGTGTATGTGTGTAAGGCATGAAATAGGTCTATAATTTAATATTTTTCTTAGTTTAGTGAATTATTTATTGATTTTTCCCTTCTGGTTTTAACGTACATCTTTATTATATACTCCCATCTGCTAAATTCTTGTATAGATATAAATATATAAACTTTCTAGATTTGTAATTTATTCTACTGATGGTTTACTCATGAACTGTCCTCATTTATTTACTTATACTGTTTTAATTATTAAAGTTTTAATTTCTGGGTGGCAGATGCATTCACTACTCTTATTTAAAACAAAAAAATTTCCTGGCTACCTCTAAGGTTTATTCTTTCTTTTTTTTTTTTAGCTGAGCCATCCTGCCACCTGTTGTCAGCTCAGCGGCAGCTCAGCCTGGGACGGGACTCAAACTGCTGTTGCTCAGAGCTCGCACTCTTGAGCGAGCTCTTAACCAACTGAGCCACTCGGCAGGCCCTATTCTTAATGATAAACATTATTTTGTCAAGATCTCACATTTTTAAAAACACTGGGATTCTAATTGATATGGAATAAAAGTTATAATTTGAGAATTGACACATTTTAACTTAAAGTCTTCAAAATCAGTGAACCTGACTTGGTTTTCTGATGGTCTCAGAATGCTATCTTAAGCCAGTATGTTGATTCGATATGTCTGGCAACTGCTTCAGTTTTCCAGTTTTATAATTTTACACTTTCTGTGTATTTGTTTGGATATGCATGCATGCTTTAATAGAGCATAGTGTTTTAGCACACGTATGCAAGAATCCAGCTGTCTGGGTTCCAAACTCAGCTATGCCAGTTACTAGCCATGTATCTTGTTCTTTCACCTTTGTGTACTTCATTTTCCCCTCCTGTAACATGCGGGATGATAGTGACTCCAAGACTTATTGTGAAGATTAAATGGGTTTATATAAATAAAGTGCTTAAAACAGTATCTGGCATGTAGGAAGTACCATGTAAGTACTACCTATTATTATATATGTGTATATACTATGTGCATTTCATGTTTCTTATTAAGTGTTTTATACACTGTTATTACAAATGACATTTTTTTCTATTATCTTATTATTGCTTGTTATTTTTATTAAGTTTGATTATGAATACAATCTCAATATTAAAATTTCAGCCTCCAGTGGGCTCCCCTTTCTTGTAAATTACTGTTGGCTCCCATAGCTTCTTTTTAAAAAATTTTGTGTCACTTAGAGCCAAGTGATGAAACAGGAAATGCATGTCTGACGCTTTTGAAAGGTCAAGTAAGATAAATAATATCAACAGCTAGTCCCTTGAAAATACTAACAGAACAAACAATCCTCTTGCAAAATTGATGAAAGAGAAAACAGCTGAAAATACAAAAGAAAGAAAGAAAAACAGAGTTTTAACAGAAGAATGTAAATATCCGAGAAGTTTAAAAATGATAATACTCTAAGTTTAACCTGTCAATAAAGTGAAAATTTTGACAAAATAAGATATTATCTAAGAAATGTGAAAATTGATACAAGAAGAGGCAGAAAACTTGAACTGATCAACAACAGTAAAAGAAATGGGAAATGCTACCGAAGTTCTACCTCTGAAAAAGACACCAGGTTAAGATGCTTTTAAACATGGATTCTTTCAAAACTTTTAGGGATAATGTTATTTATAGAACATTGGAAAAAGTGGAAAATTTTATAACTCATTCTACAAGGCTAACATAACTATGACACCAAATTAGTGAGGAATAGAAGAAAAGAAAGAAAACTATAGGACAATCTTAATAATGAAATAAATGCAAAAATCCTACATAACACTGACAAACTGAATACAACAGCATTTTAATAGTTAAATGTACCATGACTAACTAGATTTTGTTTCAGGAATGCAAAGATATTTCAGTGTATTAAGACATGAACTTCTTATGATTTATAGCTAAATAATAAGTTTTTAAATATTTTATATAATTTTCCTCCTAATATTATCCTACTTTGCTACTTTGTTTGATCATTCCTGCCTAGAACCTTTTCTTATTTTTCTTCTCCATCCAACAAACTCCTACTTCTCTTTAAAGACACAACTCATGCCACCTCTGGGTCTCCTCCTCTGACCCCTCTCTACCTGAGGCTAAGAAGCTGCTATTCTTGTGTACATCCACAATACCCTGTATTTACCTCTATTACAACTCTTATCATACTGTTTAGTAATTGCTAGGTAACTTGTTTGTCTCCCCTACCAAACTATAACCTCTTGAGGTAGAGTCAATTTATTTGTTTTCTGGAAGCCTGGCACATAAAACCTGGCAGAATCAATTGAGAAATAGACATAGAACCCGACTGGAAGTAAAAATGTTAGCTGATTACGTACTAGAAAAGTATTGGAGGACATGGTTTTGACGTATGTCTAGACTGGACTTACTCATACATCACCTTAAAATTAAACTTTCCTATCCTGTTATAGGCAGATTAGGCAAAATCAGTCCTCCCTGGAAGACACAGCTTCTTACCACATGATGGAGAACAGGCTAGTGTTAACCTCTGTGGAGAGCCTAGGAGATGCTGAACCATGCATATCCCATTCTCCAAAATGTACTAATCAATTAAGTCACTCCTCCCATGTGTGAGGGGTGAAGAGAAAGGCCAGGAATATTCTAGCTGAAGTTCTATGCGGAAACATATTGGGGGGTACCCGCCAGTAATGGCTACCTAACTTACAATCTTTTCATTTAGGACTTTGCTGCCTAACATTTCAATTCCAGCAACTATATTTAGCCTATGTTCTAATTTAATTAGCAAGTCTTTGTTCTTTGATTTATAATTTTATTTGTGTGCTTCCTCCAATTTCTGTTGGAATAGGTAGGGTAAAATAGTAACCAAAACAAATCAAATTTTCTCACAAATTTATTTGCATTCTGTTCTCTGTACTTTTTCTAGCTAATGTAATGTAGATTGCTTTCACCAGATGAGCTGTTCCTTGTGTAGCCTCATGAGATTAAATAAGAAAGAATTGTAATCTCCATGTGTCCTGGATCTATTCGACTTAGTAACACACTCTGCTGACACTTGGCAGACAAGGGGAGGGCCAGCAAAAGGAAGAGAAAGAGGGCACTCTTGAAATAGGAGTACATTCACTTAGCATTTGCTACAGTAGCTTTTTTCTCTACTGCCAATACAACTTGTAGATAGATTCTGGGGATCCAATGCACAGCATAGTGATTATAGGCAATAATACTGTATTGTATACTTCGAAATTGCTAAGAGACTAGATCTTAAATGTTCTCACCACAAAAAACAAATGATAATTATGTGATGTGATAGGGATTGTTAGTTAAAACTAACAACATGGTAATCATGTTGCAATGTATAATTGTATCAAATCAACACATTATACACCTTAAGCTTACACAATATTAGATGTCAATTATATCGCAATAAAAAAGATATCATAATTTGTTTTTACCTGTCGATGGACATTTAAATTATTTTCAGTTTTGGACTATTCCAAATGAAGTTGCTATGATCATTTGCATAGAAGTCTTTGTGTGGATGTATTTTCATTTCTCTTGGGTAAATACCCAGGAGTGAATGGCTGGGTCTTATGGTTTGTCTATGTATACTTTTTTTTTAAATTGAGATATAATTGACATATAAAATTATATTAGTTTCAGATGTACACCATAATGATTCAATACTTGTATATATTGAGAAATAATAACCTCAATAAGTCTAGTTAACATCCATCACCAAATATAGTTACAGTTATTTTTCTTGTGATGAGAACTTTTAAGATGTACTCTCTTAGCAGCTTTCAAATATACAGTACAGTATTATTAATTATAGTCATCATGCTGTACATTATATCCCATGACTTATTTATTTTATAACTGGAAGTTTGTACCTTTTGATCCCCTTTACCCATTTCACCCACCACTCCAACCCTTGCGTCTGACAACCACCAATCTGTTCTCTATATCTGTGAGTTTGTTTTCTTTGTTTTGTTTTTTAGATTCCACTTATGAGATCATACAGTATTTCTCTTTCTCTGTCTGACTAATTTCATTTAGCATAATGCCCTCGAGGTTTGCCCACGTCATTGCAAATGTCAGGATTCCTTCTATTTTATAGCTGAGTGACATTGTATTGTGTATATACTTGTACAAAGTTAGGCAATTAAGTTTGCGAACTTGTTGCCATGATGTTGCCAACCTTTTTTGATATCAGAGGGATCATTCATTATGAATTTGTACCAACTAGACTAACAGTTAATCAATTTTACTATTTGGAAGTGCTGAAAACGCTGTGTGAAAAAGTTAGACGACCTCAACTTTTTGCCAGTAATTCATGGCTCTTGCATCATGACAATACACCAGCTCACACAACACTGTCTGTTAGGGAGTTTTTAACCAGTAAACAAATAACTGTATTGGAACACCCTCCCTACTCACCTGAACTGGCCCCGAATGACTTCTTCCTTCACCTGAAGACAAAGGAAATATTGAAAGGAAGACATTTTGATGACATTCAGGACATCAAGGGTAATATGATGACAGCTCTGATGGCCATTCGAGAAAAAGAGTTTCAAAATTGCTTTGAAGGGTGGACTAGGTGTTGGCGTTGGTGCATAGCTTCCCAGGGGAGTATTTCGAAGGTGACTTTAGTGATATTCAACAATGAGGTTTGTAGCACTTTTTCTAGGATAAGTTCACGAACTTAATTGTCAGACCTCTTATACTACATTTTCTTTATTTATTCACTGATGAGCACTTAGGTTGTTTCCATGTCTTAGCTATTTTAAATAATAGCTGCAATGAACAATGGGGCTGCATATATCTTTTCGAGAGGGAGGTTAGACATGAATAAGAGTTTTGACTTTTTGAACTTCAGTCCTTTATACTTAAAAAAATACTACATTGACATGAAACTAGAACTTGGGAAATAAGATGACAAATAAAGCAACCATATGATTTATTGTCCAAATCAGAGACTTTTGAGAGTGAAAGAAATAAATCAATTATCATTCTAGGGCAGCAGGAACAAACATGCTGTCTCAGGCAAACAACAGTCGCTCTCATTATAAAACCACATTTTGTGTAAATATATTTAGGCTTTCGCAAGTGGAGGAAGCAGGAGCTCTGGCAAGTTTCTCTCTCTGCGTCTGTCTCTCACCCTCCTTCCTCATTTCCCTAGGGTTTTCTGATGTCTCCTCTCATATCCCCAGCCACTTTTTCTCATCCTTGTTTTGTTTTTTTAAGCAGTA
>NW_017731374.1:4848898-4849871 GCF_001890085.2 Hipposideros armiger
CCACTGCCTGAACCCCAGTACCCCTGTCCATCCTGCTTTGTCCTGTGTAAACCCTTAGCACCTGCCACACTGCATGGAGGATATCTATGGTGTCTTGCTGCCACCCAGGATGCGCCTCATATGTAAGTTCCCTTATAAACTGTTAATGGAATGGTAGAGTTGTCAGTGTCTTCCTCCGGTCTTTCAGCCCCAGGAAATTTTCCCGGCAGTGTTGAAAGTAGTCTTGAGTCTGTCCTATGTGGCACTCACATGGCTTTTCATGTCTCCCCCAAGCAAAGAGCAAACAAGTCTTCATTATTCATAAATATTTGTATCTGTGTTGAATCTCTTAGATGTATAAACCATGCATTCACAAGACATAGTCATGTCTTCATAAGGTTAAAGAAAGAGGTAAACCTGTGACGGCCAGTCCAGTGCCCTCTGGGGACTTCAAGTAAATGCCAGCAGCTTCACATCAGACAGAAATGTCAGAGGGAGGGCAAAATATAGGAAGAAGATGTACTTTCAAACAACCTTTGAAAACTGGCTTTTAAAGTGGGAAATGGTATCTTTACCCATAAATTGGACAGTTACTTGGTCTCAAGTTCCCAGTAGGAATGGGATCTGGGAATGAAGTCGTCTTCAAGCAGTGTTTCCATATTTGTTCCAGGCACTTGGGAATCGTTGTCAGAAGAAAGAAGGGGCACTCTTTTGAGAAACGCTGTAATTAATAATAGTGACTTAAAGAAGAGCCAGCATAGGACTTACGGTGAATCAGGGACTGTCCAGAATACTTTTCATGTATTATCTCAGAAAAAAACCTGAGTTCTGCATCTGAGTCCTGGTTCTGTCACTTTGTAGCTCTGTGGTCCTAGGAAGAAAGTTCATAAGCTCTAATAGTAACTTTCTTCAAATGTAAAATACTCTTAGGGTTGTTGTGGCAATAGATGAGATCGGGTATGCACAAACATCGGTTGGGTGCTGGCACAGAACG
>NW_017731374.1:4851966-4856814 GCF_001890085.2 Hipposideros armiger
TGGTCCCGCTGAGTCCCTTTGGGGGGACTTGCAGGCCAAGATGCTGTACATGAGGGTATTAGGAACACTTTAGGATGTAAGGTGGTTCACTGCCATACTATGTGTGTTACCCTGTTCCTGGCCCTTTCAATTTAGCCAACTAATAGAATGTCAGAATCAATCACCATTACCAAATCTCAAAGCTGGTATTTGTCCAGGACCATGCATTTGCCTAGCTGGGCTCCCCATCCTAGGACATGTGAATATTCTGTTCTTTTGAGTTCTCAGCTCCATGAACTCTCTGTGTTCTCTTATATTCTGGTTTTGAGAAACTATCCCAGGTCTTCTCTGGCTGATTGGTTTTATACCTCCCCTCCCCCAGAATCTTTAAATAACAGACTTTGCATCCATGATCTGTGTTACAGCCAAGTTAACAGCTGTAAAATATTTTGAGATATTGAAGATTATTTTCCTTTTGACTGTTGTGCTTTCTGGAACAAGCTACTCTCTTCTCAGCTTTCTTGAACAAGATATTGGGTGGCAGCAATAGTTTCTACAGGTACTACCTTCATGCGGAGGGCATATATAGCCAAGAACAAAAAGTCAGATTCTTGGCTTTGAATTCTGAAGTAGGCTTTTGAAATTGATAGCAGAGATAGTAGGCTTGCAAGCAGAGCATTTTAAATTGCAATAGCTGGGCTGTTTGAAGATGAAAGTATTTATAAGTTCAGAAGCTTGGCTATGAAAATGAGGAGCCAAAATCCAAATATAAAGTTTATACCATAATTATCAGATTTTAGAACAATATTGGATGATGTAAGAGCAGTTTCACTAGCCAAAAGGAAGTGAAATTCCCAGGACTTGGCAGGAGAAAGAATTGGAGAAGACGTGAAAGGCACTTGGCTTCATGGGTGTAGTTCCTATCCTTTCCACTTTTCAGGCAGAGTTCTAAGGGGATATTGAAGAAGTACATGAACCAGTCCACTGAGGTTTAGGGGGCTCTCAAAGCAGGAAAGCCATCATCAAACTCCCCAGAGTGCTGTCTGGTGGGATGGCACACCCTGTGGTGAAGACAGCCTCTAGGAGAGATCACCTGAGTGGAGGAGGAGCAATGGCTAAATGAGGTGACCAGGTAGATGGGCCTGATGCCGCTTCTCAGAATCCTGCACACCCCTGCGTGGTGTCGGAGAACTTTCCAAAGCTCCTGTGCCACAGTATGACAGGTCCTCAAAAAATTAAACCTAGAATTACCATATGATCCAGCAATTTCACTTCGAGCTATATACCCAAAAGCATTGAAAGCAGGAACTTGTCGACTTAAGAGATGTCCGAACCTGCATAGAATTTTTATAAGAGTTTATTTCAATCAAACAGAGGATATCCTTGGAAGCAAGATCTCAATAGACTAAGAAAAACACTTCCAAGAAATGACAGTTTGCAGCTTCTTGTATGCATTTGGAACTGAGGGAATGTAAGGAATATTACATGAAGGTGGGAGAAAGCAAGGTGGGGAACAGATTACAGGATAGTTAATGAGAGTATGTGCTCTCTTGAGGATAGTCAACCTTTAGAAAGAGGGGTCTAAAAAGGAATTTCAAAAAAGCGTTAACCTAGATGCACAGAAACAATGGACAGGGCTTGCTTAAGGCAAAAAGAAACCTTTTACTACAGAAGGTATATGCCTGGGGCGTGACTCCCCGCCATGACCTGCCCAGTGAGGAATTTATGATCAGATCCCCCTGTGAGGTTACTTTCCCTGGAACTCCTTTTTTTGCCCACAAACTCAAGCATATATTTTTATAACCATGTTCATAGCAGTGCTATTAACAATAGCCAGAGGTGGAAACAACCTAAATGTCCTTTGACAAATGAATAAATAAATAAAATGTGGTATACATGCAGTGGAGTATTATTCAGCCTTAAAAAGGAATGGAATTCTGATACATGCTACAATAGGAATGAACCTATAAATCAATATGCTAAGTGAGCTAGCCAGATGCAAAAGGACAAATACTGTATGATTCCACTTATGTGAGATATATACAATAGTACAATAGAATTCATAGACAAAAAGTAGAATAGTGGTCACCAGGGGCTTGGGAGTGGGGAGATTAGGGAGTTATTGTTTAATAAGTATTGGGTTTCAGTTGGGGATGATGAAAAAGTTGTGGAGATGGATAGTGATGATGGTTGCACACCAATGTGAATATAAACAATAATGCCACTGAATTGCACACTTAAAATGGTTAAAATGAAAATTTTAACGTGCTATATATTTTGCCACAATTTTTGGAAATCAAGGGGAAAAAAGTTCCCATGCCCACAGTAGGAATACAAAAATGGCTGAAAGTGAGGCCAGTGGACCTGGAGAGGTCAGGACAAGCAGGCTATAGAGTGACTTGTGAAGTTTTGGTGACTGGTGAGCCAAGGGGACACAGACATTTCAGCATGGTTATAGGCAATCCACCCAAGAGAAACGGTTTGCTCCTCTCAGCAGAAGCCACCTGGGTGGTTTGCTGATGATGGTGAACCATAGTCCTCTGCCTCAGAGTCAGGACGATAGACCACCCAGGACTTAAATCATCCAGAACTTAGGTACTACGAAGGGACAGAAAGAGGTGAAGGAAGAAAATACTAACTCGACTATTTATATAAAAAGAGATTGAGTTTAAATTGGAAGTTACCAAGATTACTTTGGATTACAGGGTTAGGTTTTCCATCATTAGTGAAATAAGGACTCCAGAGCTAAAGTAAGTTGAATTATAAGAAACGCCTTTCCATTTTGCATGCATGCATGTGTCTGACTGTGAAATATATTTCCATTACATTGCTCTATGCCTTTCCCACCCCCCAGAACTAAGGCGCTGCTCAATCGTGGAGCTCCTCTGTGAGGAATAGGCAGTTCTGCTTGGCTCAGGATTACTGCAGCCTGTTTGGGCTCACTCTCTGAGATGGCCACAGAATTTCACCGATGGCCAACCTCTGGACCAATCCCCGGACACAGGTGTTCATGGGGCTCGATCTTTGGGGGACATATAGTTGAAGCAGTAAACAAACATGGCTCTCCAGGTCTCATGTTACACCTTAGCCTTTGAGAACCACCTTTATACTATTGATATTTGGACTATTGGAGAACCCTCCCCCTCTCATCTTCCAATGCTTAATGATAAGGATCCAGAAGGGCCTCCTGAGCTACAAGCTATTAATAATTGCTCGTCTGTATTACATGCTTATTCTGTGCTCCCACTGTGCTGAGTACTTTACATGATTGCCTCACTGAGGTATCACAACAAATCTATGAGGTGAGCACTACTCTTCATTGCATTTTGCAGAAAAGGAAACTGAAGGTTAGTAAAGGCAGATAACTTGCTTCAGGTCACACTGTTAGTATGTGACAGAGCAAGGAAGAACCCAAAACCTGACTTCACAGCTCAAGTGTTAATTGTGGCACTACCTTGTTTATTGTTATTGGGTCATCCTCCTTACCTCCTCCAAAAACCTAGCNCTTTCTGCTTGGGAAAAATAGTTCTGGTTTCTATGACCTGTTTTCTACAAACATGGAGAAGTTTGGAAGCAAAGAGCCTGGTAGGGTTCATGAAAGCCAAAGGAGATACTATAAGAATGGCAAAGACTAAATATCTATTATGATGATGGTGAAGTTATTTCACAAGTCCTTTCAGGGCCCTGAGATTTACGATTATATGTTCCCAGGAGGACATTTATGGAGAGGTAGCTAAATGTTCACACTACACCAGAAACATTTATTTCTTGTGAACTGTTGAAAGAGAGTGACCCTTACCTGGTTTCCTTTTGTTGGAAACGTCTGACATGTCATATTTGCATTGCCACCCATATGATTACCAATAAAGAGTGTGAATGGATGATGTTGATTACTCTTAGTACTGAGAGACCTGCTACTTACAATAGTCAACAACCACAAGCCACTTTGGAAGAGAGGCTAGTCCTTATAATTAACCTCATTTTGCAAGTGAAGGAAGGAACATAAGCACAGAAAGAGTCAACATGACCCAGCCAAAGCCACAGCTAGTTAAGGGCAAGAATAAAGACTAGAATTCAGTGAACCCTGAATCTCAAATCACAATGCCTTGTTCAGTCACCCTTAGTTAACCTTTGTAGGGGTTCAGAATGAGTCACCCCAAGACATGCCTCTGTGGTATGCAGATTGTTTTGAGCTAAAGGTAACCAAGAGAAACTTCTCCCCTCCCCCTTAACTACCTAGAAGAATTTGAATTAAAGGGCTTGCCCATAATAAGAGATGATCAGAGATAACCTCCTGTAACCTACCTATAGGGCAGGGCAAACGTCTAATTACTGAACATCTGCTCTTCTTATTCTGCAATGACCTTCCTCCCCTTTGAAACCCCAAGGTGATCCTTAGTTCAAATGTCATATGTATCTCATTTTCCCTTTCTGTCTTAAAACCTCTCATGTATGTGGGGTTGCCATGCATACGTACGTAATTAAATTTGGTTATTTTCTCTTGCTAACCTGTTTCATGTCTATTTGATTATTAGACCAGCCAAAAGAATGATGAGGGTAGAGGAAAGTTTCTTCCTCTTCTACACCTTCAACAATTTTATGGTTCTTTTCCATAGTTGTGCTTACGGGATTCAGGATGGGCTTTATTTGTTGTTCCTTGGTATATATAATAAACAAGCAAGACAAATTAATATATATTAAAACAATATATATTATATTAATATATTTTAATATATATTTAATAGTATATTAATATATTTAATAATATATATTACTATATTTAATAATATATATTAAAACATATATAATGTAATAAACAAGCAAAACAAATTGTATTTAAAACTCTGTTATATATATCTTACACACACA
>NW_017731374.1:4860335-4886419 GCF_001890085.2 Hipposideros armiger
CAATGATGGTGCCAGCCTGAGCCAGTGAAACAACGTCCTCCACAACTAGACTGAAGAACAAAAAACAACTCAACTTGTCTGTTCCCCTTCCCCCAATTCCCCAGCACTGTTCCCATCCCCCCAATTCCCCAATAAAAAAAAATTTTAAATTAAAAAAAAAAAAGAGTCTTGCTTCTGTATTCTCTCAGCATGTTATCCTGCCCCCAAAATGGGTTTTCCAGATAGCTCATCATCAGGAGCTTTGACTCCAGGTCACACAGCTAGAATTCCCTCCACTCAGTGGTTGATGGTGTGGTTGCCGGATGGTTTCAGGAAGCCATAAGTGCTCACTAGTCAAGCAAAGCGTCATGCATAGAAAGTATATTATTAAATGATGTGTTATCTCTTAGGTGCCAAACACATCCACTAAAGCATTGTCTGGCAATTACACACCAGGGGTAGGGGGAGAGACATACAGAGATCATTGTCGCCTAGACATAACTTTTAGCCCAATTAATCATGCATCAGCTGTCTGCATGCAGTGTGGCCCACGGCTGATCCTGGAATTCTGTATTCTTCATCACATAGACATAAGCTCTGTCACAGAGGCTTCTCCATCCCTGCTCCTCCCTCGCTTCCTCTTCCCTTTCTTCCTTTGTCCTTCTTTCACTCACCAGACATCCTTGAACTCTGTGTACCAGACACTTCCAATAAAAAGGTACTCAGAATCATATGGCACCTTTAAATTTAGGAAAATCTGAAAGACCTCAACATCAGAAGGTGAAGTGGGTTTTTTTCAGACTCTGACTCAGGAATAAGTGGAACCAACTCCAATTAAAACTCAGTCATTCCCATCAGAGTTGCATGTGTTTGAGTAACGCCCTCTCCTCCACCCACACCTGATTTAGTTGGTAAGATTCTGTGGACAGTTGTAAGTAGGATGGATGTTAAGTGTCTGGGCTTTTTGAAGGATGCAGACTGGGCTATGCAAAGGAGTACCTGGGGGAGGTGAGTTGGGGCCAAAGCCTGGCCCAAGTTCTGCTCACTAAGCCTTGAGGCTAGGGGTCCAGAGGACGGGCACCTTTCTCTCCCTCCCACAAAGGTACTGTCTGTTGTAGGAAACAGATCTGTGTTCTCTGATGGTAGTCCTCTGATGGGAAGGTCAGGGGGTTGTAAAGCAGAGTGGGAAAACACAGGCTGTGTGGAGAGGCACAGGCTTTACAAAGCAAGGCACAGAATGGACGTCACCGCCCACATCAGGGCCCCTGCTTTGAAACAGCCTAGGGCCAGGGTGTTTTGTTTGTTTTGTTTTTTGAAAGATCCTGATACAATTCTAACTTGGGATTCAGACTTCATCACAGGTATTCTGGTTTCTATCTAGTCATTCCTCTCATCAGTCCTGTTGGTGTTTATCTCCCAAATAAATACATCTCCTGAACATAAATATATCCTCTTCATCCTCACTGACATTTTCATATGGGAAATTTCTAGCGAATCCCCAGAAAGAGGCAACTGGACTTGAACACTAAGGATTTAAGGAGATGTGGCATAGAACTGCTGATTTCCTAGAGCCAGCCTTGTTGTCACCTGGAAAACCTTCCTGGGGTAAAGATGCAGGTTTCAGTGGCTTTGATCCTAACTCTGTAAGTCCTTACCTCTCTTTGGGCTTCAGTCTCTTGGTCTGTACAGTAAGAGGATAGGGTCTTTATTGTTCTGTCAGGCTGTGGTTATACCAGTGTGGCTTCCAGAGGTTAGAAGCATAAAAGCAAGTTGGCAGCAAGCTCTGGTGTGGAGCCTTGTGGAGCCAGCATCTAGGATGGGAGGGAAGCTATGGTTGGAAGGCACAGAGCCCTGTGCTTCTCTCCCTGTTCAGTTCATGCCAAGTGAATCAAGGATATAATTGCCCTTAGCATAGTAAACAGTACAGTACTTACTTCACCTTCAGGTTCTCCTTTTGTTCTTGAAGCCCTTGTGGAAGCTGCCACCCCTCCCACTGGTACAGGAGCATGCAGGATGCTACAGTAAAAAGCCGGGAGCTTGGAAGTCCCAACTCCACCCCTTATTAGTTATGTGACTGATTCCTGGTTTCCTAATCTGTAAAGTGGAGATAATGTTTGCGTAATGGAGTTGCTGTGAGGATTAAAGGAGGTTTTGTCTAAAAAGCACGTATACAGGACCTGGCTGATGCATGATAACTTCTTTTCTTCTTCTTCCCCTCTACCCTTCCGGCTCCCCACTAGTGTACACATGTCAGCAAAGACTTACAGTTTTGCCCCCTGGAGGAGTGGATCAATTGGCTAATGACACAAGTCCAGGCTAATGACACAAGTTCAGGCACTTGACTATTTGTGGCTTGAAATCGCACCCTTGCCAGGTTTTCATTATGAGTTTCTTCTGGAGAGATGTCTCATTAGAATGATAAAAACGTATATTTTTCTCTCTGAGGCGATGGGTGGCTCCAGTTATGCTGGATGTGTTAATCCTACGTGTGTGTATGGGTGTGTGTATGGAAGAGGTTAGCATCCAGTGGATCAACTCAAGTGGCACTGGGAAGCCCCCTTAAGTTTCAGCCTCAGTGCTCTTGAAGTTGACTGTCTTCCACCATCCGTCTGTGATTTGAATCCTCATCGTGTTGTCCCTGATACTCAGCCACTGCTTGAATAATTTTACCCCCTCACTTAGGCAGCCCATACTATCTGTACAACCTGCAACAGCCACACACTGCCCCAGTCTGTATAAAACAAGCAAGTTAGTATAATGTACCGGTCAAGAGCAAGTCCATATTCAGACTGTTTGATTTTGAAGACTGAATCTGCTATGTACTAGCTTTGTGACCTTGGGTATAGTTTTTAATAACTTCTCAGTTTCTTTATCTAAAAACTGGGGCCAATAGGATCAATCCAATAAGGTTGTTGAGATGATTAAATGGGTCAATATAAATAAAGTATCCGGTACAGAAGTTCTCATAAATATCTACTCTTATTAACAATGATAATGATCTCCACATAAGTTGTCATATCCTCGAAAAAAGCTAAGACTGGCCCAGTTAACTGCCGCAGAACAGGGTAGGTAGGGAGGAGCTGTACCTAGAACATGACCCATTCATTTCAGAGATATACTCAGTGGCATGTTCTTGAGGCCAACCATTCTAACTGGAAGGAAAGACCATTGAGAGCAGGTGGAAGATATTCAAGATGAAGGGCAGTTTTCTGCCTATTGATCTTTTGCCTGATCATATAAGAGAGCTCAAATCCCTCTCTCCGCCAGGTGACACACCTAAGCACATTAAGGTAGGAGTGACTGTGAACTCCTGATCACCAGCCATCTTTGCATTGTTAGTTTGATGGTCATGACCCAGCCATCCCATGGAACTTCTTGACCATGGCCTTTATTTCAGTCTGCTGCTGTGAACAGTGTATGCAACTTGTGTCAGTGACCAAATGGCTCCACTAGGACTTGGAGTACCTGATTGATAGGATTTCTTGGAAGAAAAGGCAAAAGAGCTGCCCTTGGCTCTGACCTCATGCCTAAATCTTATGAGTATGTTTGCTTTTGGTGCTGAAGATCTGAGTCCTTAGAAATGACACAGCAGAGAATCTGTTGGTCAGGGTTCCCTCTGGGTTTTGGTTTACCCTGCCATGCAAAAACAAAAACAGAAAAGCAGGAATCAGGATGTATTAGGGTTACTAAGGCTTCTCGGCAGTCAGATCATGCAATAACTACCCACTCCTGATCATTCTCAACTTGCTGGACCAGCTGAGGAAAGCTGGGATAGTCACACTGTCTGAACTCTGTGAAGTATGTAACCTTATTAAGAATCTAGGAGGATGCCTGGAAGGCAGCATTATACAATGACTCAGACAATTCTGAATACTGAGGGATGCCTTTCGTTTCTGTATTTGAAGATATTAGTTTTTAGCAGTGCCGAGAATGAGGGATAAATAAAAACTTGATTGGTGAGGAGAAGTTTCCTGGAGGAAGTGGTCCACACTTCCAAGACCAGCCTCCCACTTTCCCCTCACTCCCACCCCGGACCATGATAATTAAAGTCCTCTACACCTTTGGCCTCTTCCTCCTGACATAACTAAAGACACCACTTGCTTATTGACCTTTCCATACTTCTTCTACCATAAGGCCCACAAGAGAGAGCAGCATTCGTATATCCCAATGTCATTTATAGACTATTCTATACCCTCAAGTAAAAATGTTTTCTCTGTTGAATTTCACGTCACTAGGTTATACCACAGCTCCCTTCCCTGACTCAAACTATCTGGTCCCTCCCTCACATTTACCTCTGGCCTCCAGTCCCAAAATCACCATGGATGACCACGGTATCCATGTGGATGACCTATCCAACAGCTTCTTGACCATTCAACCCATGACCTCCGTGTAACTTTAGTCAGCCCCGTTTATAGACAAATCTTGGATCTTGTCAACTGTCCCAAACTACTCCACTTCCAGAATCTTAAACTCTAGTGTCCTACCCTCTGGCTTCAATCTTCCATTTCTCTCACTCCTTGCTCTTTCTAGACCATTTTATCCCAGTGTGTTTGTCTCTCCCCTATCCAACCTAAATTCTTATCTCTTCAGGTCAATTACTGTTTGGACAAAACTGTCTGTTCTTTTGTCCCCTTAATCTTTTATCTAACCCACCTGGAAAAACAGCTGGACCTTCCATGACACATCACTGGTCAGCTCTCTTCTATTCCCCAGAGCAGTTATTTCAAACTTCTCTATTCTCTTCAAATTCTGTACCCCATCTTTGTCCCACTTTACTTCTTCACTCTTACAAGATGACCTCATTTAATACCTTAGAGAGAAAATGAAAAGTATTAAAGAGTACCTTAAACTTCAGTTCCTCGTCTCTATTATGTAAAATTACCTTCATCTGTCCATATCGCTTCCTCTGGTCTAACGCAAATCCTCTGATCCAAAGATAATCCTTTGATCTAAAGCTAATCTAAAGCCAAAGCTACCTGTGCTCTGAATTTTATCCCTTTCTGCCTCTTCATGCACCTTACTCCATCAGTTAACTCTCTGGTATCATGAATGTCTCTCTCTCTATCTGTAGCTCAGAAGCTTCTACACCAGTTAGGTCCCCGTTCACTAGGCTTCTTTGGCCTTACTTGGGAAATATACTCTTTGAGCATTTCTTCAGGGGCACCATTGATAGAAGTAAACAATTCAGAAAAGGGAAATACTTTTAGGAACAAGAATTAGGAATTGGGACTTTCGTTTTTAAAATATAGAGTTGGACGGGCCATTCCAGTAGAAATGTAAAGTAGGAGGTTTGGAGAGGCACACAAAAGAGATCAAGTTTAGACATCCAACTTTCTTCCTTACTCTGACGCATCAGAGGCACATGACTACACATTAACTTGGGTGGAGCAGAGGGTCTCCCTGGGTATTTCTTTTCCTAGTGTTTTTCTCCAAACTTGGGCATATCATGATAACACATTTATTTTATTTTATTTTATTTTTAAGATTTTTATTGGGGAATTGGGGGGATGGGAACAGTGCTGGGGAATTGGGGGAAGGGGAACAGACAAGTTGCTGTCATTTTGTTCTTCAGTCTAGTTGTGGAGGACGTTGCTTCACTGGCCCAAGTTGGCACCGTCATTGCACTCTTCCCTGGTGAGGCAGATCAGTCGCCGGCTTCTGGACGGCCGCTCACTGCGGCTGCTGGCCACTCACGCTGGCTGCTGGCTACACATGGTAGCCCATGGCAACCCACTGCAGCAGGGGCTGCAGCCTACGCCGTCGCCTGTGACTCATGGCAACCCAGCTCCAGGTTGAGCTGTTGTTCAGCATCTTAGCTGTGGAGGGCAGTGTCACTGGCCCTCATATGTGGGATCCGAACCGGGGCCCTCTGGCATCCCAAGCGAGTTCTTAACCATCGCGCCATCGGCCGGCCCCTAACACATTTATTTTAAACGTATTTCAGTGATGTTGAAGACCCAGATGTTATAATTGAGTTTCATCTCAATCTCCAGATTTGGAATCCAGAAAAAATTCCCAGGTATTATGGCTGAATAGGAAATGAATGTCACTCTGGGTCTTCATTAGGAATTCTTATATTTTTTGTGTAATTTAGAAACTACTTAGGGACAATGTGCAGCCATATTTATTAAAAGTAAGGCTTCCAAAAGTCTGTTGGCAAAGGACTTGACTATTTCTCTGGGAATCAGAATGCACTATTCTGCAGCTGTTTCACCCCCACTCCCTTTTGGTACCACCTCCTGAGTATATGGTATATTTAGAGTAGAAAGAAGCAGAGGCTGAGAAATGCTGATGAACTCTTAGGTAGTATGCCTTCAGCTTTGGTTGAAACTACTCCTCAGAAGTTTATCATATTCCAAACTCCCTCTGATAAAGTTGAGCTTTATTTCTCTGATGAATAATTGCTTTGTTAGTTCCAGTTACCTCATTACATATTTAAAAATTATCTGCTGTTGCTTTTAACTACCACAATCATCAGACTCTTTTATTCATGATAACATTTTGGTTATAAATACCACAAAACACATTTGAACTTTCATCAGAAATTTGATGATTTCCTTGAACAAACAGGATGCCATTCATCAATGTACTTGAATATCTGCAGTGCAGTTCTGACCAATGGTCATCTGACTTCTTTTTGAATCATGGGTCATTATTCAGAGTTCAGATAGATGAAAACCTGTGACTAGAAAGACAGACTAGAACGATAAGACTAGAAGAGTCTTTTAAAGGTCACTTACTCTTTTCAGGCACTATACTGTAAAAGCCATCCCATAGAGTGAGATTTTATCATCTATTTCTATCTCCTTCCCTTTCTTCCTTACTCTCTTCTCTTTTTCTTTACCCTCCTCTTTACACAAGCATTTACCGAGTACTCACAATGTACCAGGTGCTCTGTTAGGTACTGAGGATTTAGCGATGAACAACAATCAGTTCCTGACTTTAATACTCTGTCTAGTAGAGAAGAGAGACTATGTTACTACTTCCAGGAGCTCAAGTGGAACATCTATATTCCTTAACAGAGTGATCAGGGAATATTTCTAGGGAGGTGATGCCGAACTCATCCTGTAAAGCATTAGTAGCAGGTAGCCAAGCAGACAAGGGGGAAAGGGCATTCCAAACAGAAGAGACAGCACGAGCAGCATCATGGAAGAGTGAGACATGTGGGAATTATAATTGTAAATAGGTGGCATGGCTGAGATATGTGTAAATGTGGATAAAGGAGAGTCCTGGTCACCCATTCTTATGATGGCATTTCAGTAAAAGTAAAATTAGCCCTTAATTTTAGCCCTCTTCTTTAGTAGAATTCTGAAAATGCTGACAAGAATGAAACCTGATTCTATGTCATTTAATCAGAAGTGACTTAGTATCAAATATAGGGAGAGGAAACTCAAAGCAAGGCTTTCCGTCTCTTCAGCTTTAAGAGTTACTCTATTTGCTGAGGGCAGTGGTTATTAATAGAAGAAGTCAAGGAAATAATTTCTCAATTATTCTCAGCCGATTTCCCTGGCAGTATTTTATTCAAATCAGAAGGATGTGAATTCCCTTTTCGGTAACATAGAGGAGCATGACTGTTGTGGAGAGTTCCAAGTCAGTTTCGATCTGCCTTAGGAAACCCTGATTTTTATCTGATGTGGCCCTAAGTCCAATTAGTATACTCATGAAAGAGGTTCTTTAAGGACTGGCGATTAGCCTCATTTTGCATGCAGAGGTAGGAAGTAATAAACCTTAAGACAGGATCACATGATTTTTAGAGCTGATGTCACTGAGGTCTCTCTTCGTCTCTCCCTCTTGATCTCTCTCATGTGTCCTTGCTTTTGATCCGCATTCTTTCTCTTTGGCTCCTTATTTCTTTTTCTTTTGTCTCCTTATTTTTTTCCTTCATAATTTATGTCTTATGACTACCAGCATCTCTTTGGGCATTTAAATTTTCTTCTAGTGATACTTGGGTTTCTAACAGTTTTCTAAAAACATTTGAAATAATTCTTCAGACTGATCGCCCTTCAAGGAATGTCAAATAAGTTTCTCTTATGATTCGTCCCACGCTCCCATGCTTGACAGAACCACACCTAGAGGAATGGGATTATTGTCTCTGTGTCACTCACTCACAGGTCTCTTTTGGGGGGGTCCTGTCTGTCCTTGTCCCTGCCCGTTTGGCATTTTCAACAGGGATGTGTGTGAAGGCATAGATGGCAGAATTTCCAAATCTGCAGGTGAATCACAGCCGGGAAGGATGGCTAAGAACATAGATGACAGAATCAATTTCCACCATGATCTCAATCGGCTGGAATGCTCATATGAAACTAACAACAATTTGAAATTTAAATCAGGCAGATATAAAGTCCTAGTGTTAAGTTTAAAGAGAATCTGTAGAAACTCAAGTCCTGATGTAGATGAGCTCATGTGGACTAGATTGAAGGATTTTAATAGAATATTAGCTTACTATAAGCCCAAAGCATGAAGTAGCTATTGAAAAGGATAACATACTTGTATTATTAGACTGTGAGTTAAAAGAAGGGTCCACATCAAAGGAAGGAATTGCTATACTGCACTGTGTGTTGTCGAGCCATTTCTGAAACATGATTTTCTATGGTGGGGCAGAACAGGTGAGGTATATGGAGAGGGAAGGATAGTGAGAGGTAACAAAACTAGAAGAGGGTCTATAAAACGATGTCAAATGAAAGTGATGAAATTCATCTAGCAGGAGGAGACCTGCTAGATGAATTCACCTATTCCAAGGTCAGTGTGAGCCAGAGCAGCACTTGGGAGGAAGGTGGGGATAGCTTCCATTGGCTCTGATCTCTGTCCCACCTGCTCTCCCTGTCTCTTCCCCTGTGAGTTCGAAAATGAGTCTAAACTCTTCCATCACTGTTCCTAGCCCTAAGTATACAGATTTATCTCTGTATTATGACTAAGGTATGGACAGGGTCAGCTTCATGGGTGTATGATCTGTGCTGTTGCCCAGGGCCCTACGCTTGGAAGGACCCATGCTCAGTGTAATGTCTCCTTGAAACCCGTAACAATTTTTGAACAAGGGGCCTGGTATTTTCATTTTACACTGAGCCTCACAAATTGTGTAGCCAGTCCTGGGTGTAGAAAATATCCTCTTCTTCTTAGACCAAGTTGGAGTTTTCTGAAAGGAAGTTTTGATATGAAAATGAGCTAGAACAAAAAATGTCAGCTACACCACTCACTAGCAAAGAATAAAATTTCAGATTACAGGTTAATCCCAAAGTGGACTAGAGCTCAGCCAAAAAAGGCAATTAGCCAGCACAGTTCAGAGAACCTATACCTTCTGGCTCCTTTTCACCTCATTTTTATCTGCCCAAAATGTTAAATTAAGATATGCACATGATCTGAAATGGATTTTGGCTTGGCAACAAAACCAAACTAGGGTCTATAGCACAGGCTCCGTGCCAGGTCGTTGGCTTTAGCTTCGTCACCACTTGCCAGTCCCGTTTCTGACCTCGTCCTTCTGCCTCTTTCTGCCCATTGGAGATCTCCAGGACTCGGGCTTCTTCAGTTTGACTCCATTTACTTCCTCTCTGCTTACCAGTCAATTGCAAAGGCCAGTTACACAATTTGGAGAACCTTGTCTTCCTCACCTCTTATTGGCAGCATGTAAGGTTGCCAGATTTAGCAAATAAAAATATAGGACACCCAATTAAATTTGAATTTTAGATGAATAATGGATATTTTTAGTATATGTTCCAAATATTTTATAACATGTTTATGCTATTTTTTTTTCTAGCTGAAATTCAAATTTATTTGAATGTCCTATATTTTATCTTGGAGCCCTAGATCACGAAGACCCATGGATCCTGGCCCCAGACATCTGGGAGATGTCTACCGTCTAACCTCCTTGGAGTCCATTTGCATCTCTTCGGTTTTCTCTGGAACCAATACTGTCTCCCAGCCTATCTAATGTCAAATTTTGTGCTCCTACATTTATTGCCTCCTCTCTAGTTTCCATTTCAATGAGAGCAAAAATGACTAACGGATCCTGAAATTATTGAACAATTATATATCTTTCCCAATTAGCATTCCCAATTCTTCTGATTTACTCAAGTTCTCTTTCATAATTCTATTTCAATATCCCTAAAGAAGTCATTGTTAGTAGATTTTGCAACAGAGATTGTGACCAGTGTTCTCATCATTATTTCCCCAGTAGTTATTATGGTGTATTGCACCCAGGGGAGTTCAGTAAATGTTTATTGAGTGAGTTGATTAAAAAGTAAATTCTTTACAGAACATTTGTTGGAACAGAGTGTTTTATTTCAGAGGTAGCTTTGGGACACCTCTGCCTATTTATGGATAGGCTATGTTTTTGAAAAAGTTGTTTTTATATGGGCAGGTTATATGTTTATGTTTGGATAAGGTATAAGAGAAGGAGTATGTGTGTGTGTGTGGCGGGGGGCGGGGGGATGACAGAGTGTATGTGTACTGGATGGAGCCTTAGTGTGTTGGTGGGTGGTAGACCAATGCACATGTTTATGACAAGTGTGTATATTTGGTTAGTATATAGGTGGTGTGGGACCTATGGTGACAGTAAGGCCCTGCAAGAAAGAAAACCAAATTATCATTACATAGTATTTCTGTCTGACCTGCTTATCCTGTTTCCATTGTCTCCAGGTACCAGGAAGATACACTAAGTGCTGGCTCAGAGCAGGCTGATTGTGAATGAAAGAACTTTAGTCCCCTCCCTTTGGGTTAGTCATACCTAAAAGAGATTCTAGCACAGTGCTTCCTCAGCTTTGCCCTGGGCATGGCCTTCAATGTGCTCTCCTAGGACCCAGGGGAAACATTTACACCAAGGATGTGTCCACCCTGAGGGTTTTGTGCGGTCATACTCTTAGCAACCCTGAGTCGGAGCCACGTCCCTGAGGCTGCCATACCAGCCTTTTTGCTTATATATAGTATTAATATTTTATTCACCTCTGTCTTGGAGATTTGTAGACCCATAGAAATTTGTAGACCCATCAGAGATACTTTAACTAGTGGTCCTCATTCAAGATAATGGAGGAAGGAGCAGTAACTATAACAAAACCTTAGACTTTGAGAATGGGATGGGAGAGTGGATAACTCAGATGCTACTCTTTTCTCCTATTACATAATTGAGACATACTGCTCTGATCCAGTCCCTTCTTGCTTTAGAGAAGAGGAATCTAAGACCCAGAAAGGATAAGAATCCTACTCAAGGTGAAATAGCATTATGACCAGCATGCGTTTTTGCCAGCTCGAGGTTCTCTGAACCACCCAACTGAGACATGACCTTTTGTAGGTGGGTCTATATGTATTTAACTCTATCTGTACTAGCCTGAAAACAGCATCTAAACTAAATAAGCATTCTTTGTGAAATTAATTAGAAAAAGACCAACATCTACTATAACATAATATGGGACATGAGGGAAATAATAAATATACTACCTGAATTTCTATAAAAAACTGGAAGATGAGTGATCATGATCATTATGAGACAGTTGAAATACACATTCATAATGGATAATGGACTAAAAATATCAGATGGTATAAAAAGCATTTTTTTAAAAAAAGATTTTATTGGGGAATTTGGGGAGGGAACAGCTTTGAGGAATCGGGGAAGGGGAACAGGGAAGTTGCTGTCCTTTTGTTTTTCAGTCTAGTTGTGGAGGATGTCACTTCACTGGCCCATGTTGGTATTATCATTGTGCTCTTCCCAGGTAAGGCAGTCACTCACCGGCCATTAGACGGCCACTCACAGTGGCTCACGGCGGCTCACAAAAGTGCACACCAGCTGCCAGCCAGCCCCACTGCAGCATATGCCGTCGCCGGCGACTCACAACAGCCCAGCTCCAGGTCGAGCTGTTGTTCACAATCTTAGCTGTGGAGGGCACAGTGTCACTGGCCCTCATGTGGGATCCGAACCAGGGCCCTGCTGCTCTGAGCTGGTGTCCNGGGAGGCCCGAAAATAAAGAGATAAATTGACACATTTTTAAAAAATCAGATATAATAAATACTTGAAAGAAAATAAAAACCGAGTGACTTTGGACTTGATGGTGTGAGCAGGCGTCTCTGAGGAGGTGATGTTTAAGCTGAGACATAAACAATAAAATCTGAAGCAAAATGAGAAAAATGTAACTTTATGAGTCATGCCATGGCTATAATAAAAAAAATAATTTCACTGACTTAAAGATCATGTATTTTGTGTATGAGCATATCATGTAATTCTTACCTCACACTCCAAGTAAGCCCCTCACATGTACACACATAATCCTCTTCCGGTGGGAATGTAGTAAGTTCTTTTTTTTGTTAACTTAGTGTCTAAGCAATATTCCCTGTCTTTCCTTTTTAATTGTAAGTAAAACCCAGGTGGCATCAGCATATACATGACCAGATTTACTATGTGTAAGTGGGGTGGCCGCTCTCTTCCCTTTCCAGAGAAGCACATCCTCTTCCATTCAAGATGTTCTCTGTCTTTCATTTTCTCTCTCCAGAGCACAGCCTGCCACTGAGACTATATTAGACAGACTTGCTCCAGTGAGAAGCAACTTCATTTCAGATCATCACTTACAACTTTGGAATTCCTTTGTTACTTACACACTGCCAGAATGAAACAAAAGTTTGCTGGGAAAGTTGAAACCAAAGGATCTAGTACCAGAGAATCAGTGATACCCCGGTGATAAATACGAATTCCCCTTTACTGTACTCTTTGGAAATACACTGTTTGGGGCCCTACGGTTGTAATTATTATTAAAATTTGTATTATTTTTAGTGTGGATTCTGAACACTGCTTCTATGATAAAAATTGCAGCCGCTCTAGGGACTTGGTAATAAGTTCCAAAGGGAACAGCACGTTTCTTTAGGCTTTTCCATTTTAGGGCGCAAAAGTGATCACAGCGTTAACATTGAACCAACATAACCATTCTTTAGTGCAATTGAGTTGGAACTCATTTTAAAAATCACTATTTGTTTTCACTGTCCATGGAACATTAGTATTAATTATGTTAATTCTGGGCCACCTTGAGCATAATTATATGTGGTAGCCTTTTAAAAACATTATATGCTTTAGAATGACTGTTAGACACTGTCAAGATGACTTTTTCTTGGGCCTGGGGGGGGCGCTTCTGCTTATAAGGAACTGAGATGTGTGTTTATATTTGAGATTATGTTTTGTCTGGTATAATTTCTTATGTGTGTCCCCAAAAGGAACAAATCCAAATCAATTACTTCAAAATATAAAGAAATATCTTGAGCTCTCTTTACCTGCCCACATGTTCAAACATAAACTTATGGTAAAATTTTAAAACTTTCCATCTTTGAACTCTATTCACTAGACTTTAACTTTTTATTAATATTTACCAAAAGCCCCCCTCAAACAAGAGACAAGATGACAAATATTCTATTTTTTGTTTCTTTGATATAGGTCAATCAAGGTCTAGCTAGAAAATTAAACAGGAGGCAGCTTCTTCCAAAGCAGTAAATAAAGTTCTCTTATATTTCCATTTTCAAAATATGGACATGAAGCTGAAAGATGCTTGTTCCACTTTAGCCTCCTCATGTCCACATCTCACCATTCCTTTTGTGTACTTGGTTAAAGTGGATATTCCCTGTCACAGGTATTCTAAGAATTTCTAAGAATTTCTGTCCCAGATTTGGGAAGCACCCAAGATATTATTAAGATATTTGGAAGCCCTTAACATTGCAACGATGGTTTCCTTCTTACCAAATGAAATTCTAAATAAGAAACAATACCAAACCCTGGGCTATCTTTAAGGAAGTTCAACAAATTTGAGATTTTCCCCCCATGATGACCACATTGAGTCTTCAAAGAAATATTAAACANGCCCAATTTTTCTCATTTCTGATGCTCTTCATTTCTTCATGTAGATCCATCTGATATCATACTTCTGCCTAAAGAACTACCTTCATTATTCCTAGAGGCTTAAGGCTTTTGTTTCCTTTGAGAGAAGGGTCTGGGATATTGGGTGGGATTCTGTTGTAGCCCATCACCTTCTTCATGCCTGCACCACCTAGGGGAGTCTCTCACAAGTTTCCCGCCCTGCCCCCAGTCTTCCTTGTGAGCACCCAGTGGAGGCCACAGAATAGTTTGACAGTGAGTGCAAACTTTTCTTGTGTCTGGGGCGCATAGCCATTTCAAAATGACACTGGATCACACTTGGCCTTTAAGAATTTGTTAACATTTTAGCCAATTTCTTCTTACCTGTTTTTATTTTGGTAACCTCTTTCTCCCATGAGCTGCCACAAGTGAAAGAGTTTGTGAATTCTCTCATTGGAGTAGCTTGTCGCTCTTTAGAATCCAGTTTACTTAGTTGCCATCTGACCTCCGCTGTGTGATGGACTCAAGAAAAGTTAAGATTTTGTAGATTGTCTGACTTTTTGTTGTTGTTATGGTGAGGGTAATAGTCTCTTGCAGCTTACTGCATCTTAAATGGAAACAGAACTCACTTCTTATAGCTTCTTCACCAGAAGGATGCTTCAATTAGGGAAAGAAACACCAAGAAGAATGTGATTGGCCTAGTCATAATTGGCCCTGGTCATGTGCTCTTCTTTCCACCAATCACTGTCCACAAAGAATGGTACTATAATTAGCCTCACCTGGGACAGGGGCAAGAGATTCAGGATCTCTTACCAGAGGATGTAGAAGGAATGTCTAACAAGCAAAAACAGTGGCCTGAAATGTGATAAATACAGATAATTTCTAAAACTATTTTTCATAAAAAAAGTAATATATGCACGTAACAAAAAATTCAAACAGCACAATGAGATGTCATTCTCTTTCCCAAATCATACTCCAGTCATCTTCCACAGAGGCAACTATTGTTAGCAATTTCTTGACTATCCAACCAGGAATTTCTCTGTGTACACTAATATATGCATGCATAAACACAAACCTCCACTTGAAATAGATGCTTTCTTAACCAAACCCCCACTTAACTGACTCATAAGACTAACCAACACTCTTCACTCTCTCTGTAAAACACACAATGAATATTTATGGCATCCACATGTCTGCTTCTATCAGTTGTGCCTCATGCTTACCAAAAGTCAGTTGTGTTTAAGGCTTTTTATGCCAATTGTGGTTATCATTATATTTAAGTAATTAAATTAAATGTTATCTAAACATTAAAAACTGAGTGTAAAAGAAGTCATCATTTATATGAAATGCTTTGATAAAAGTCTTGATAAAAGTGAATTCGATTTTTAAAATCCTATCAAATCAGCTGAGGAAGGAACACCTAAAAATCACTGGGGGAAATCTGAAAAATCAAGCAGGATTTTGTGTTGAAATTGCTTCAAAGTTGTTTTATGTCTTCATTCTACTTAGAGAGATATAAATGATGTTTTAAAAATTAGTCTTATTTTAGATGGAAAGCATAGAAAATGCACTTTGTATGTAGTTTATGCAAGAAAGACAACTTGAAACATTAATAAACTCATACCCAAAGACAAGGCTTTAAGTTAAAATTAAATAGTTAAAATACATTCAGGAATATATCATTCTAAATAATTTCCTGTTTTATTACTAACTTTTTTGATTATACAACCAACTGATAATGTTGACTTCATTGGACAGAAGGGTTTCTATTGTGTGTATGTTTGTATGTATGAAAAAGGAACTAAAGAGTACTAGTTTGTGTGTGAGCAAGTGTGTGTGTTCACAGGTGTGTTATGCACACTATCTTCGTGGTCAGCAGTCAGGAAGTGCATCTCTAATAAAATGGCGCTTACACAGAAATCTGACAAAAGTGAGTCAACTATGCAGACAGCTGAGGGAAGAACATTTCAGGCAAGGAGAACAGCAATTGCAAAGGTATGATATATGCCCTTGATTGGTGTGTGGTCCTCATGCACTAGAATATTATGTAGCTGATTAAAAAATGAAGTAAATGACACAAAACTATCTCCAAGATACAGTGTTAAATAATAAAAGCAAGGCATATACTATTTTTGTATTCAAATGGGATCATTAGAACTTCATGTCCTATGTTACTGTACAAAATATATAAATAAAAAACCCACTAGAAATACAAAATGTACAATTGGAATTTTTTTTTTAANTGTGGAGGGGCAGTGTCACTGGCCCTCATATGTGGGATCCAAACCGGGGCCCTCTGGCGTCCCAAGCCAGTTCTTAACCATCACGCCACTCGGCCGGCCCAATAACGTTTAAGTGATTACTGTATGCCCAGCATGGTTTTAAGCATTTTACTTGTGTTAATTTGATGTTTGCAACAATTCTTAGGGTAGGTATCATTAATATCCATATTTTGTAGATAAAGGAAACTGAGGCAGAGAGAATTTAATAACTTACCCAAATTGATATAACTGGTAGAATCAGGATTTGAACTCAGTCTAACCCCAAAATGCATGCTTTTAACCTCTCTACTATATTTCTACTCCACAATATTTTCATGTTTAATTTGTGCTCTCTTCTGGGCATAAATTATTGCATATAAGTTTTGGAGGCAAAAATAGTTGGGCCCAATTCCCCTGCTTTTCTTTTGTGGTGGTGGGGGCATTGGAAGGGGGATGGCTGGCTATACATTGTATCAGGAGTGAATGGGAGAAAGTTGCCATATACAGAACCTAGGAAATTACTAGACTCCTTACAACTTACAATGTACCCAGGCACAATAGGAAGCAGGAAGTGTCCTCTTTTTTAAAAAAAATTTAATTTGATTTTACTATTACTTTCAGGTATACTAAACAACATAATGATTAGACATTTATACCCCTCACAAGTAATAACCCACCTCCCCCAATCTACTACCCCTCTGACATCATATATAACTGTTACAATACCATTGACTCTATTCCCTATGCTCCACTTTAGATCCCTGTCCTCTATTTTAAGAGCTATGACTTGAATTAGGGCTAGTGATGGTATCACTAGTTGCTCAACCCAGAAACCTGGACATAAGTTCTGACTCTTCCCACTCTTTCACTCCCACATATAATCAATTAGACTTTTTGATCATACCTCTTAAATATTTCTAGAATTCATCAGCTTATCTCCATCTCTGTTGCACATCTCCAAATTCATGGCATTATTATCTTGTGTCTGTGTAATTCAGTAGCTACATATACGGTGTCCCTGCCTCCAGTCAAGCCCTCCTGTGTCCACTCTCCACACTGTAGCCAGGGGATCTAATACCCACAGCTGATCAGATCACCCCCTTCTTAAAACCCTTCCATGACTCCACCTTGTCCTCAGAATCACGTGCAAACTCTTAACCTGACTTACAAAGTCTTTCATTGCCAAAGCAGGCTCAAAAACTGTGCAGGTTAGGTTCCCCAGGGAGCAGACTCAAATGGAGATTAGCATGCAGGAAATTTATTAGACCGTCCTCTTGATGCCACATCTATGAAAGGGAATGGGAGGAAGGAGTATTGAACAGAGGAAGGAGTTAAACCGTGATGTAGTCTTAATGGCGGCTTCAGTTGCCAAGATGTCCCCATGGGAAGCTGGGATGACCCATTAGAATTGTCCCAAGTTGGAGTGAGAGGGCTGGGTATTTTGTCCCCATATTGATCAGCCATTGTATGTAGGTTGACCTGGGAAGGGGACATGACCTTGAATGAGGTCATCCACACATTCTACAGCCTTTTTTACTAACTGTAAGCCCTTTTTCAGAACATTGACCCAAACTCAGCACTTCCATGTGCCACACCCTTGAGTATTCAGGACCTCTCACCTAATTTTCCCAGTAAGATCAAAATGAGGCTGTCTGCCATCAAGCCCATCCTCCGATTTGCCATCCTCCCTCTTAGGCCCTACACTAGACTCTTGGCTTCTTTATGAAGCTGCGTCTTCTGAGTTCTGAAATCTCTTAACTCTGTCAGTGGTTTCTATCCCTGAGCCTTATCTTATCCCACCACCAACAGGTATTGTTTTAGGAACTCTGCTAGTCAATATCAAATTTTATTCTCTTCGGGTGGAAAAACAGCTCTTATGTTAACCCTCATTGATCCCAAACTGACTCAAAAGTTTTATGGTGAAATTCTATGCTCTGAGCCCTCCAGGTTTGCCCTTATTTTTTAAAGCCAACTTCTTATTCTTTTTTCTCTTAAGCATCAGGCTTATTAGGTTGAAAACCATGACTCTCAAAATCATTGTCTCTGCTCTAGATTTATAAAAGTCTACTCAAGAGCTCAAAATCCAAATAATCCACCCCCCTTCCACTGTGTGTGTGTGTGTGTGTGTGTGTGAGTAAAAATCCCTTCCTGCTCCTTAAATAGTGGAGGGGAATGATCTGGGCAAAAGGAAAAGAAAAAAAACCCCCACATTGTTTAAAATCAAAATTTACCCTGCTATACACATAAGCCTGCTCTGTCTCACTCTACCTGCTGCCTCCTTCTTTTCCCTGGGATCATTTCCCAAATAAATGACCTGTATCCAACTCCCTGTCTCAAGTTCTTCCGAGGGCACTTAGTGAAGGGAAGTGTATTCCTCATCAGTTTTTGAGCATTGTCCAGGGTGTTGCCTCAGGTGTGCTCAGGACCGGGCCCCTCCTGATCGGGTGCCTTGCTGCAGGCTCTGCTACCTACAACTCTCAGAGAGCTGAGTTGGTGGCTACAGAATTCTTTCTTGGGGATCATACCTGCCACCACCAATAGACCCTCAAGGTAAAGGCCACTTCTCCAAAGTATGGAGCACACTTTGGAAATTGTGTAATTTACCACAGTCAGAGGAGAACAGTCTATAACTTTTAATGGGATTTGACTAATGGTTCAAGGGTCATGAAAAGGTAGTGGCAATAATAAGAACCCATCACACAAGTCCAAATCTGTCCTGAAGTTTCTTCTCGATACAGCCAACTCCTTGCTTTGCTCATATACTGCCTCCAGGGCTGGAGAGTTACTGCACAATCCTACTGGAATCACTACTGGTACCTCCACACCTCAGAGTTCAAGCCAAACTGGCTCTCTAGCCTCAGAAAGAAGGGCTGTTCCCTCCTCTACTTCATTCTAAAACCTACTTAGGTCCTCCATGTCCTTTTTTTTCTTTTTTTTGCTTCAAAAATACAAAATATATATTTTTTAGAAGGTAATTATTAGTGGGATGTGTATTACCTTCAGGGAAACACATCAATAATTTCTAAAGCTTAATAAAAAAATCACATTTGGGAAATCAATGCCCAATTTAGATTAAGTCTGGTAGTCTGATAGTTTCAACATCTGGGTCATCTCTAGCCTATGTAAAACTTAGCTTAGTTCCCTTTCAGTCTCTTTTTATTGAACATTCAAAAATTGGGGTGGGGGGCTCCAATCTCACCTAGGGTACCTTGTTACAAATATAAATCAAAAAGGATGGCAAGTTAGACAATCCAACTCATGCTACCTCAAGCACATTATAAAGTCATGGGAAAGATAGGAATGGCAACCGTTTTAGGAGCCATCAGAACAAAGGATTTGAATGCAGTTAGTACCCTCTCCCTTCCCATCTCTCAGCTCAGATCCTTTAGTCTTTATTGACTACTCTTTCAGGCTCCTCTAATGAAACTAAACAGCAGTTGTGGTCGTATGGTCATATAGCTTCTTATTTAAAGGATTAGAATTAAGAAAAAAAAGTCTTTATCTTTACCACAATTTTTCTCTTTTCTTTTAAAAGATTTTTATTGGGGAATTGGGGGGATGGGAACAGCGCTGGGGAATTGGGGAAAGGGGAACAGACAAGTTGCTGTCATTTTTTTTGTTGTTGTTCTTCAGTCTAGTTGTGGAGGACGCTGCTTCACTGGCCCAAGTTGGCACCATCATTGCGCTCTTCCNCTAACACCCGGATGGCTCAGTGGATAGAGCATGCACTCTTAACAACAAGGTTGCTGGTTTGACTGCCGCATAGGATGGTGGCTACACCCGCCCGCAACTAAGATTGAACACTCACCTTGAGCTTAGAGGCCATGAGCTGCAGACGGGACGCCAGATGGCGACTGGCGCCCTCCACAATGAAGATTGAACAACAACAACTTGGCTGGTCCCCTTCCTCAATTCCCCAACACTGTTCCCCTCCCCCAATTCCCCAATAAAATATTTTAAATAAACAAATTAATTAATTACCTAATTAATTAATTAAATGGGGGAATAAAGGAGTCTTCTGGAGTGCCAGAATATTCTATACCTTGATTGGGTATACATATTTAAAAATATATCAAGTCATATATTTAAGATTTGGGCATTTTACTAAATTATGCCTCACTTTGGACACTTTTCAAGTTAATACCTTTATTAACTTATATTTCAGTAACAATTAAAATAAAAAGAGGAATGACATAACAAGATTTGCATTTTGGAGTGACCACTCTAGTTGTAGAATGGGCAGGAGACAAAGAGAAAAAATCAGCAATAATATCAGTAAGAGAGTGGTGGCCTGAAATAGGGGGTGGATTAATTTTACACCGAAAAGGCAAGGAAAAGGGGGCTTGGTGTTTCCTGTATGTGGTGATGAGGAAGAGGGAAGTATTAAGAATGATTCAGAGGATTTGGCTTAGGCAACACGATGGATAGCGATGACATTCACTGGGTTAGGGAGCACGGAAGGTGGAGCAGACTTGAGGAAATACATAGTAAATGAGAAAAACCCTGGGGAGGAGAACTGGGTGTAGCCCAGGCAGGTCATCCCCTCTCTCCAGCTGGTCTGATGAGAGGTTCATAATCTCAGTTGAATCAACTGCGTTTTGTTTGCACAGGAAGGACAGGCTCGTCTAGCCATTCAGAGCAGCTGAGGGAGGCAGTTAAGGAGCCGCTGTCACCTGGTGAATAGGAATCTGTGATTTGAAAACAAGGCGTGTGAAAAATAAAGATGGATTTAAAGTCTCAAGTTTTCAGAATGCCAGAAGATGAGAAAGTAAAGGCAGATTATGCCAAAGGAAATAGATATGCTGACCATCTTTAGACATGTGACGAAGAACATAGGTCTTCAGCTTTTGAGAATGAGTTTCTGTGGTTTGGTTATATGGGATAAGGGGTGAGGAGAGGAGGGGCAAGGACGCGGGGGCCACACAGACACGCGTTCAAATCCCATCTCTACTACTTATTTACATCATGACTGAGGGCAAGCCAACTAAACAGCTACAGCCTCAGTTTCTTTATTTGAAAATGTAGCAAATAATACCCACTGTCCCAGGTGTGATGTTTATATAAATTCAGGTATGTGGAAGAAGTTAGTTCATTATGAGTATTCGATACACTTTATATGGGTTTTCTTTTCCTTTTATTATGGACAAAGTGTGTCATCTGTTAAATTCACATAAAAAGTCCTAAAGGATAAAATGGCCTACTCAAACCACTTCACCAAATACCACTGTACCTTCTATAAAATTGGTTTTCAAAATCCTATTCTGCAAATTTTCCGAATTGTGTGAAGTAATCATCTTCTCGCTCTAATGTACAGTATTTAAAAAGTAACCCTTAAGTGCTATGGGAAGTAGCTTTATTCTTATCTATTCCATCTCTGATCTCCCATCTTTCTTTTACTATCATGCTCTTAAAGATTGTTGTACAGGACTCTGCTTGGACAAGTTTGAATAATTGGCCTTACTACTGTAATTTAAAATCAGTTTGACAAATGTATTAATTCAGATTAGCTTGGCAGCATTTAACCAAAAGTCGTAAAACATCAATGGCTCAAAAGTACAGAAATATATTTCTCTTGTAAAAGAAGTCTGGAAGTAGGCATTCCTGGGTCGGCTCAGCAGTGCTCTGATAAGGGCCTGAAGCTACTATATTTCTGTCCACCATCTTAGCACATGGCTTCCATCCTCAAGGAACCTCATGGTTCAGGATGGCAGCTGCCACTTCAGGCATCTTGTCTTAGTTGCAAGCCAGAAGGAGGAAAGGCGTAAGAACCATAAAGGGCCACTTCCAGACATAAGTGCAATAAAGGGGCAGGTTTCTTAATGTGGCCTTTATGAAAGCGCTACAAAACATTTCAGTTTACATTTCACTGACCATACTACCTGCAAAGGAAGCTGGAAAACATAATTCCAGTTGGTAATATGCCCAGACAAAAATCCAGATTCTGTTACTAAGGAGGGAGAGCAGAATACGTGTTGAGGTAGCAACTAGTACCCTCTTCTCAGAGATTTCATTCATCTAACAAATGTTTATTATATGAGTCTATTTCTTAGGTACCACCCCTGTTCCAGACACTGGGGCTTCATCAGGAAAAAAAAAANAAAAAAGAAACCCACAATGAACAAAATATCAACATTTTAATCAAAGTAATCATCAGGCCAGAACCTACCCAAACTCTAAGGCACCAGAGTCTAGATTTCAGAACCACAAATACTGCTTTGAGAAGGGCATGAGAGGGAAAGAGGGGGTCCCCTATGCAGCAAAGAGGAGCAACGCACTTTCTGTCTCCTTCTTGCAGTTTATATTTGTCTTTCCCAGGCCATGAGCACTGACTTCCCCGAGCACCCCTCCTGACAGTACTCTCACATCCGTTCCTGCCCGTTCCTCTCTCTTCTCCATAGTTGATCATGTGTGAGGGGAGAGAGGCAGTCTGGTAGCTCAGCTTGGATGAGGTAAGGAAAGCCAGACTATCCTGTTTGTTTCAGGCCCACCTCTAACCCTGGCAAAGGTTTGTAATAAGATGGAGAAAATATTCAATTAACCACTGACACCCAAGTTTCTAAGAGGAAACTTACGGAAGGGAAAATACCTCAAAACTGTGGTAGAAGATGGGCCCCTAAGAGCATGTGTGTCAGCTGATGGCCAGGTTAAAGGGACCAACTTTGCTACCTTAGTCAAAGAGAGGAATTTGTGTATATGGAGAAGATGGGGTGGCCGTATGATATGAGAAAATAGATGATTGTGATGGGGAGGAAAAAGAGGGGTGCTGGGGAAGATATGAGTCTGGGGTCTGCGTAGGTGGAACGGCCAGGAAAGAAATCTGAATCGGAGTGGGAGGGGCACCCAAAAGACTCTTTAAAAACAGGAATATCTAAAGTGGCTTTTAAAAGTTATCTAATGTGTTCTATTTGGTATAATCTCTCCCCCATAAACCCCTGCTCTTAAATAAAATCTACATGTATGAGTGAGGGTTTGTGTGGAAACCAGTGGAGGGACTGAATTTCACGAACAGATTGACCTACTTACTCAAAATGGAAAATGGGACAGAAGAGGCAGAAGCCCAGGATGCAGAAGAGACACTGAGATGTCAGCCCCCTGGACTGTGCAGAAACCTACAACAGACTCTGAACTCTTGCTGGCCATGGAATTAGGACAGTTGAGTCAGTTTTATCTAGCTCACAAGGATCGGGAAGGCCACATCTGAGATGCAGGTTAAGATCAGATCTATTAAACAGGATTCATTCCTGTGGCCCCTTTATATTTAGAAGGGCCACTGGGAGAAAGAAGAATAGACTGCATTGATACCAACCATTGCTTTAACAGACTCACTCCAAATTCTTAGGGCCCAATTCTCTAAGGGCTGAACATAAGGTTAGTATGTGACGCATTTCAAGGGGTTATTCACACTCAAGATACTAGAATCTAAATCAAGCTCAAGATCACAATTAGATAGCCATATTTCTTATTTTGCTAACAGATGTTCCAATTTAAGAGCATATGTTTGCAGTATTACCTGTACATGTGATTCTTTTTCTTTCTACATTAAAGGAGGTTTCCCATTGAAAATGATGGTTTAGTATGAACCATGACACATACCATAATTTCACAGCACTCAAGAAGCATGAAGATAATTGTCTGCTGGCTTTTCTGTACTTGTTCCTTGTCCATAAATAATTATCTTTCCCAGGACTTTCTGACTATAGCTCTATTCTGTTTTACAGTGGGCAAGCCTCAAAAAGACTTGACTGGCCCAAATCAGGAAACTCCAGAGTTGAGTCTCCGGGCATCAGTATTTTTTTTAAGTTCTACAGATTGTTCTAATGCTCCGCCCTAATAGCAAATAGCAGGAAGTGAGTCTTTGGAGCATGTGTATTTTGAAAAGTCTTCATCCCAGTCTACCAGTTGAGACATTTTATAAGATGAGATTTAAGACTATCTAATTCTATTGGTTGAATTATTAATTATTTAGTACTTATTGTTTTTTTCCTCACTACCACTTGTCAAAAGCACAACCTAAGGAATGAGAATTTAGAAGTCAATATATTAGTCTTGAAATATCCTGATATTTAATTCCTAATAATAATTCGAGTTACTCCACTGATACTCAGTTATTTCATTCATTAATTTGTTCATAAACTCTATAAATTATTAAGCACCTATTATGTGCCCATACTCATCTAATTGCTGGGGATACAAACATGAACAAGGTACAGTCCCTGCCCTCAGGAAAAATTGACAAGTCAACAGGTAATTGCAATACGGTGTGATGCATAATTAAGAAAAGAGTAATCCCATGGCACTTTGGGTGAACACTGAAGGGTGTTTGACTGAATGGTGGAGGTTGGGAAAGTTTAGAAAGCATTGTCTAAACTGAGACGCAGTGGATGAGAAGGACTTATCCAAATGAATAACCAAGGGAAGAGTAATGCAAAGGCCAGGAGAAAAACCAAACAGAGAACACTCAAGGATCCACAAGTATAATAGTTTAGTATGACTACAGCTTCAAGTTCAAGGTAGGTAGTGATTAAAGATGAAGCTGAACAGGTAAACAAAAGTCAGATTATGAAGGACTCTGTCCATCATGTCCAGATTATGTCCATCATGTTTTGGAGTTTGGACTTTATCTAGGTGGGGTGTCCTAGAAAGATTTTTAAAGCCACCAGAATGGTTAGAATTAAAAATATTAACAACGCCAAGAGTTGATGAGGATGTGGAATAACTGGAATTTTTGTACACAATACACACTGATGTTCTATGGTCCAGTAATTCCACTCTAGGTTACTTACCAACAGAAGTGAGTGCTTGTGTTAACCAACAGATCTATACGAAAACATTCGTAACAGCTTTATTCGTAATACCTAAAACCTACAAATAACCCAAATATCCATCAATAGTAAAAAGGGTAACTAAATTGAGATTTCATAGAATGAAGTATTTAATTTTAGTATATGTGCTGCCGAAGCGAGCACTGAAGTATTTAAACATGCCACACAGTGGATGAATATCACAGACATTGAGTGAAAAGGTCACACACACACACGCGCACACACACACACACCATTGTATAATTCCACTTATATGAATTTTTTAAGTGGGAAAATCTAATCTGTGGTGACAAAAGTCAGAATAGTAGTNGTCACTGGCCCTCATGTGGGATCCGAACCAGGGCCCTGCTGCTCTGAGCTGGTGTCCCAAGCGAACTCCTAACCAATGAGCCACTCAGCTGGACCCTAAAAAGCATTTTTATACATTAATGTTTGTCCTAGGAAGAGACTCTGGTCTTCTTGAATTATGAAGCTGTGTGCCTAGGAAACCTATTTCTTAGAAAAAATAGGAAATCTCTCGCCCATTTTGCCTTCCCAATTTGCCTTCACCCCTCACACTGGCCTTCAGATGTAGCTGGAGAACTTAGAGAAAATAATTTTCTGGACCCCTTAAATTTATCTTTTTTTTCCTTTCTGCTTTCTTTGATCCCAAGTTTATTTTTCTTACTGCTCTAACAGAACAATGGGAGAAAACTCATAATTTGGAATCAAATCTCTCTTTAAATATTGGTTCCATCTCTCACTGCGTGGACCTTGGCAAGTTTCTTCACTCTGAGTCTCAGCTTCCCCGCCTGTAAGATAGTGTGATAATGACTATTGTATATAGTTACAGAAATCATAACTATACATGAGTATATGAGTATATATATGAGTAGAGCAGGCAGGCAATGAATAGGAGTCCTGTTTCCTTCAGGATGCCTTTAGCTTTGCCTGCTGTGCTGACAAGTATTTTTGTCCAGTAGAGTCACCAAAAGCAGGAACTAGCCCAAGCTTCATCTGCCAATGGAGCCCAGCAGAGCCGAGACGAGGGTGAGATGAAGGAGGTGCTTCCTTGGACACAGAATGTAAGGAGGTGTCAAAAAACTCAGTAATTGAGATATATAACATTTAAAGTAATATTTTTAAAATAAATGATGAGCATGTTCTAAAATTAGATAGTGGTGATGGTCGCACAACTGTGTCAATCTGAAAAACCACTGAATTGTA
>NW_017731374.1:4890393-4891092 GCF_001890085.2 Hipposideros armiger
CACAGCTAACATCATAATGGTGATGGACTGAAAGCTTCACCTCTATAATCAGGAACAAGACAATGATGTGTGATTTTGCCATTTCTATTCACATTATGCTGGAGGGGCTAGCTGGGGCATTTAGGCAAGGAAAAGAAATAAAAGGCACCCAGATTGAAAAAAGAGAACTAAAACTATTTCTATTAAAAGATTATAATCGTATATATAGAAAATCTTAATGAATCCACAAAGAAGCTATTAGAACTAATAAATTCAGTAAGACTTTTTAGTATACTAGATTAATATACAAAAATCAATTTTATTTCTATATACCAGCAATGAACAATTCATAAATGAAATTAAGAAAATAATTTTATTTATAATAACATCAAAGAGAATGAAATACTTGGGAATAAGAGGAAACTAATTGTAATACCTATACATTGAAAACTAGAAAACATTGTTGAATGATATTATTAAAGAAGACAATATTATTAAGATGGCAATACTACCCAAATTGATCTATAGATCCAGTGCAACCCCTATCAAAATCTCAGTTGTCTTTTTTGCAGAAATTAACAACCTGATCCTAAAATTCATATTGAAACTCAAGAGACCCAGAAGAACCAAACTAATCTTTAGAAAAAAATAAAGTTGAGGAACTCATAGTTTTCAATTTCAAACTTACTACAAATCTACAGTAACCAAGACTATATGGTG
>NW_017731374.1:4893903-4896848 GCF_001890085.2 Hipposideros armiger
AAAAGTATCTTTGTTTGCTCTTTACTATTTAATTGTATTTTTCATATTCCATAAAATTGTCATCTGACTGCATTTGTTTCTAATTGATTAAACCAGTTATGTTAACAAGATGATTTTTATAGGATATTCTGGTTTGTATAATAAACAAAAATTGTGGAGCGCCTTGTTTCTGCCACAGACTGATTTTCTAAAAAAATCTTTGTAAGTAGAGTTAATTTTATTTTTATGGGTAAAAACAGTGAAGGGAGAAATGGAGGAAACAAACGTTAGTGATTTAGATGAAATTAGAATGAACGACCTCTCTCTACTATGGAATAAAACGTTCATAAGATTTACATTGACCTAGGACTGTTCTAAGTAGTTTACATATGTTAATTTGGTCCTCACAACACAGGTCATATAGCTCGTAAATGGTAAAACTGGGATTCAGATCCAGCCTGTTTGATGTTCACAGTGTAAGTGCTTAACCAATGGCCTACACTGTATCTTAAAGCACTCTTAAGATAGAAAGTATTCTGTAGAGATCCTAAATTCAGGGGATCCAGGTTATCTCAACAGCCTTTGTTTCTCAGAAAAAAGTGAAATTCACATTTTAATTATGGTGTCATTATTACTGTGAAATCATACAGTAAGAAACAGGTTTCATTGACATTTTCCTGTTTTTTGAAAAATTCTACTTGCTGTTTACTCTCTTAGATGAGTTCTGAAATGACAGTATACTTCATGAAAGTCCTGTTAGCTGAAGCAAAAGATGTGGTAAAAGGAAAACAGGGAGGTGTTTAAATTGCCAATGCATCTTAGTATAACATATGATCTAGTCTTAACGTATTTTTCTATGTTTCAGATGGTGAAATAGACTTCTGCAGAACATTGGTTACCAAACTTAATAACACTAAACCAAATGTACTTTGCAATCTAAACTTTGAGGATTAATCATCTCGTATATTTCGTTTAAATTAACTTAATGTTGTACTTACTTGTATAAAGAGCACTGGCTTTGGAGTCTGACAGACCTGGGTCCAAACTCCAGCTCCCTCACTTATCAGATGTGTCACCTGGGTGGTTAATCTTTTTGGCTTCCAATTATACATTTCATGACTTTTGTCAGTCTCTCTCTCCAATAAACTTAATTACCAAGTTTGTTTACACATACTCACAGCCTAGGTGGAAGTTTTAACATTATAAACTTTAATAAATAAATTGAGTCATAAATATCTAAAAAGGAAGAATTTCAAAAACATTTGAAAAAGAAATATTTACACGGGCCATACATATTTGGAAATATTGGGTGTCGGAAAAGGTCTGAACGATTTTTGCAAATGAAAACCATGGAAAAAATATGTCATGACTTTTCTGACAACCCAATATTTTAAATTTAGCTTCAAGAATGAACATTAATGCTTTGACTTAGCACATTATGGATTAAAACAAAATTAAATATGAAATTTGAAAAGAAAAATGCACATGAAGTAAAACATTTTAATTAGTCATTTAGATCTGAGTTAGCAAGAAAGCCAAGAATGAAATGAACTCTAGTAAACTCGAGGCACTCCTCTGGACCACACCCATACACATTAGACCAGTAAAGGTTTATCAAGATGAGCTGAGCTGAGCTGACAATTTGCCTAGAACCTTTGTGCATTTGAAGGCTATTAACAGTAATATAGTATCTGAGGATCTGAAGGCTTTTTACAAAGTTACCATGTCACGGGTAACAAAACATATAAGTTTAAGCATCTGAGCTGGTAAGTAGATAAGGCATTTTTCTACTAATTTCAAATATGATTAGGGAAAAATAGGTCAAGTATTAAATAGCTTCTTTTGGCATTAGCACCACAAATTTCAGATCAGTTCTAACTTCGATTTTGAAATTCCAAATTTTCCCAATTTCTGGAAGAGCTTTTTTTTCTACCTTATTTTTAAAAAGTTTTCCTAAGGCTAAACATTTACAGTATGCCTGTCTTCTAAAAATAACAACACATTAACCATAGGGAGCTGAATTGTGATCTTTAAAATGTTCATATATGAAAAATTCTGTATAATAATGACAAAAATAGAAACTATGTCCTATGTTGACATAAAAATATGCTGTCAACTGTCATGCAGAGCATGGGCTTTACAGCAGGTTTTCAGGTTGTGAGTAAGTGAACTAATAATATGTGGTTAAACTCTCACTCACTGTGATCTAATTTTGTAACATGAAAGAGGGGGTATGGTAGTTAATGTGTATTTTTTCCACGAGAGAAAACATTTTTAAAGTGTTTGCAAGCAAAGGAGAAAGTTGAGCAATTTTTCCAGTGACTTCTCAACGTAGATTACTCACTCGTTCAACAAATATTTGAGTGCCTAGATGGTGCGAAACCCTGGGATTTAATGACAAACTAGTTGATTTCACTTATTCAGACACATAAGATTTTCCATAATTTCTCTTTTAGCAGAGCATGCGCTATTTTTTAAAATAGACTTAATTTTTTAGAGCAGTTGTAGGTTCACAGCAAAATCTAGCAGAAAGTACAGAGAATTCCTACAAACCCTTTGCCGCAACCAATACACACAGCCTCCCGCACTATAAACATCCTGCACGAGTGGTACACTTGTTACAGTTGATGAACCTACATTGACACATCATTATGACCTGAAGTCCATAACTTACATTAGGATTCACTCTTGGTGTTGTACATTCTATGGGTTTTGACAAATGTATATAATACATGTATCCACCATTATAGTATGGTACAGAACAGTTTCACTGCCTTAAAAATCCTCTATGGGGCCAGCCGAGTGGCGCGATGGTTAAGAACTGGCTTGGGACGCCAGAGGGCCCCGGTTCGGATCCCACATATGAGGGCCAGTGACACTGACCTCCACAGCTAAAATGCTGAACAACAGCTCAACCTGGAGCTGGGCTGCCATGAGTCGCTCGCTGGAGACAGCGTAGGCTGCAG
>NW_017731374.1:4897997-4901647 GCF_001890085.2 Hipposideros armiger
ATCTCTCTGGACTGATTTTAAATTAAGATAAACACTAAATTACCTTGCTATCCAATGTGCTACTTCTTTCCTTTTTAGAGCACTGCTCTCATCCACTTGTGTAATTAAATATTTTCTAGTAGCAAGACATTTAAAAAGTAAAGGAACAAAAAAACCCAGTGAATTTAATAACTTATTTAACCCAACATATCAAAAATAGTTTCAACATGTAATCAATATAAAATGTATGAATGAGATGGTCTTAGACCTCCAGTGTATGCTATGCACTCCCAGCACATCTCAGTACTAGTCACATTTCAAGCGCTCAATAGCCACGTATGGCTACCCTATTAGGAAGTAGTCTTAGGGGAATTCAATAGTAACTGATTCTTTACATGCTGAGTTTGAGAATGTTTTCTATTACACGCAGTCTCTAACGCGCTTAGAGATCTGCGAGGCACAGGAGATTATTTTACTCCCAAGTCTGTTGTGATCTAAGACTCCCCAACATTAAAAGCAATGAGGGGGTTAGGCGATGGGGCACATTTGCGCCCAAGAACGTGGCTTGGAGGAGGGCCTCAGCCGCCCGGAGCAATGCCCCGCGGAGAGGCTGCGGACACAGCGATGGAGGCTGGATTGCGAGACAAATCCGGCGGCTGTCTGGCACCCCGTCTCTTTCTGGAACGTGGTGGAACCCCCAAAGCGGGACGGCAGGTAAGTGGCCTCCGAGTGGGACACAAGGTCACGCGCCGCCGCCGCTGCCACTAGGGCTGCAATGCTGGCCGCCCCGGGCGCCTCGGCCCGACGCCGAGAGGTAGGCGGCGGCGGAACACGGGGGCCCGGGTTAGAACCCGGCGGGCGTCCAGCGAGAGGAGCCTCCCAGGGGCGCGCGACGGTGACGCAGCGGGAGGGAGGGCGGCGGAGTAGGCGGAGAGAGCGAGGCCGACTCCGCAGTGGCGGAGGGCGGGGACCGGCAGGGGCGGGGCGCGCCGGGGAGTCGGGGCGCAAGCCGCCGGTTTCGATTAGTGCGCGGAGCTGCGGCGGCGGCGGAGCAGGGAGCTGAGCTACGCGGCGCGGAGCCCCGCGGCAAGGCGGCGAGGCGGCGGGGCGCGGGCGCGCAGGGTCCGGCTGGCGGCCGCGACGGTGTGGAGAGGCGAGCGGGAACGCGGAGCCACGGCCGCCCAGACCACTCAGCCCGGCCACCGCAGCGCCTGCAGTCGCGAGCGCGCCCAGGACTGCGCGCGGGCGGGGGCGCGCAGGCCCTGCCCGCCCCTTCCGTCCCCACCCCACTCCGCCCCTTCCTCTCCCCACCTTCCTCTCCCCTCCTGCGCCCCCACGCCGGGCGCCTACCGTGTCCTCCGGCGGGAGCGCTGTCCGCGGCAGCGGCCGGAGCGGGCCGGGCCGGGGGATGGCGCTGCTGGACCTGGCCCTGGAGGGAATGGCCGTCTTCGGGTTCGTCCTCTTCTTGGTGCTGTGGCTGATGCATTTCATGGCCATCATCTACACGTGAGTGAGGGGCAGCTGGAGGTGCCCGTAGCGGGGGCCGGAGCCTCAGGGATAGGCGAGGATGGGAGGGATTGCGCTTTGGAGGGGACTGGGCTCGTGTGGGGATGGAGAAAGCTAATTCTCAGACTGTTTCACCCATTCTTTCTCCCCCTGGACCAGCAGGGGCGGGGGTTTTGGGGAGGAAAAGTGGCGGGTTAGGGGGGTGCTGGACTGCAGACGACTGCACAGCCAGGGGAAAGGGGACTACGCTCTTTTTCTGTGTCGCGGGGAAGGCTGCTTGCTTGGCTTTATTGTGTTGGGGGGATTCGTGTGATTTTTCACCTGGGCCACGATGTATGATGTATTTTTCTTTCTTTACTCTTGACCTGGGCCACCTTTCTATTATGGTGATGATCGTTTCCACTCTTCTAAGAGGTGCACACAGTCATCTGGAAACCTCCCTGTGGATTTTCTTCCTGGAAATGCTCTGTGCCCTTTAGATAGGTGTGAAGCACCTGTCCACCTTGAAAAATGTTCACCAAACCCCCGAGCTGTTACAGCCTTGAGTTATGTCAGCGTGTACATTTCAATGTGGTTCTCTTTCCTTTTTTCCCCCTGATTTCTTATTTATTGTCTAGTTTAAATTTGTGTGTCGTTGCCCCTCCCCCCTTTCATAATTTGGCAAATACGTTTTGAGGCCTCGTAGGTGCCATTCACTGGGGACAGTGGTGAGCAGGACAATTCCTTTCCTCATAGACCTTACATTCCATAAGGGAGAGACAGATAAAAATCCGATAAGGCTATTTCGATAGTGATAAAGTCCATGAATAAAATTAAACAGGGTGATGGGATGAATAATGACACGGTGTATGTGGCTAGTTTTGATATTTCAATTGTTGAAACGTATTTAAAGTGACATCAGCCTTCGTAAAGAAATGAAAGAATTGTGTAGAGCACATAACTGGTAGGGTTTCGCTGTTTTTTTAGCCTAAACAAAGATGATGATGGTACATCTTTACCACCACCTAGAATAGGGTATATGTTAATAGAGAAGAGGGGAAGGACTTTGAGAAATGAATTAGTTTTAGTTTTTTTCACTTTTTACTACAGAAAAAGTGTGCTTTTCATTTTGAAATGTTGCCTTTTATTGGTATAATGTGGCATTTCCTGGTACTGGAGAAAGATGTTATTACATTGTACAAGACACACCGAGGTTTCTTTGGAGATGAAAGAAAACCTGCCACTTGGATATTGTTGATCTTAGTTTTTGGAGTTTGTGAGCTGTAGTCACTGAACACATTTATGGAGTTTATTTTAAATATATGAGTTCTTAAAAAATAATTTTGTTACTTTTTCCAATCATCAAATAAGAAATGCTTCCTGTGTAAGAAATTTAAATAATACAGAGAGGAATAAAGAAAAAACTCCATAACATGTCAACCTTTTGTGACTATCTTCCAATTATATGTGTGTGTGTGTGTGTGTGTGTGTGTGTGTGTGTGTGTCGGGGGGGGGGCAGGAAGGAAAGAGAAATGGACCTTATGATTATTGTTCTGTAACCTGCTTTTAAAATTCATCCATTTAATAAATGCTTTTTTGGGACATTCTTTTGTACAAGGCACTGTTCTAGGTGCTGGAAATAAGATTGAAGAACAAGACATCCAGGGCTACTGCTCACAGTGGAGCTTACATGTAAAATATCATGACTTTTTTTCATGTTAATGTATGATTTCTGCATCGTTTTCAATAGATGCCTGGCATTTTCATTTGTGAGACACTAATACGTATTCATTGTTATTGAGGAGCATTTGGGTTGTTACAATTTAGCAAGATTGCAAACAACACTGATGAATTCCTATGCATGTATCTTTGAGAGATGACCTCCTTAGTTTACATTTATGAGAAAAGTGTAACATATTTGCACTATAAGAAGGTTGTATCTATTCACAGCCCTGGTAACATTGTATTATGGTCCCATTTTCCTGTAAGTATCAGGATTTTTACTGTTTTCTGGGTTTGTTGTTTTCCATTGCTTTAATTACTAGTTCCATTGAACACTTTTCATATATTTGTATGTTAATTGCATTTCATTGTAAATTACATACTCCTATCCTTAGCCTGTGCTGCAATCTATTGCTGCATTGATCTTTTTGATATTATTTTTTTGTGATATAATTTTTTCCCTA
>NW_017731374.1:4902802-4917379 GCF_001890085.2 Hipposideros armiger
GCGCCACTCGGCCAGCCCGAGAACTAAGGTTTTTTTTTCCTCTCCCTCTCTCTGCTGTATTTAGTAAAATTGCAAATTTGGTATTGCAACATTTTGACAAGCAAGGTTAAAGAACATTGACAACAATATTTTGGTTAAAATACTGTGCTAAGCATTCTTTATTGAAGAATATATTTTCTGAACACATGTTTTATGTCCTCTCAAATTCTTTTAAAATAAGGTAAAGAAAGTATGAATAAATTGAAGTAATCAATACTCCACCAAAAACCTTGTGTTTGCAACTGGTGGAAATGAAGCCTAATTTCAAAAACGTAGATGGCTCCATATCTGGTTTTCAGATAATGGAGCACAATCTGTCAGCTCCTACTTGTTAAAAAAATATTTAAGTAATACAAGTATTGTAGTAAAATTGCTGAGAAAAAATAAAACCAAAAATTTTAAAAACCCATTTTTTAAAAAATTAAGTACAGGATGTAATGGTATGTAGTTAATTTAGATTCGATGTTCTATTGTATTGCATTTTCTTAAAATGAGATAAAAGAGCTAACTATTGGCCTGTATAAAAAATGGAGCTGAATGTGATTAATACAGTGTACAATTCTTAGTCAATGAAGTTATTTGTTCTGATATCACAAATGTCATAATTCCTATAAGCCTACAATTGTTTAAAAAATGAGGTAATTTATAAACTAGAAAATCATTTTCAATATTTTGAAACACTATTCATTGGTGTCTCTACCAGCTGTGTCGCTCCTTTCTAATTTTAATAGTGAACCGGTGCTTAGTCATTTCATAACATATCTTAGATGATAGACATTTGTGGGATTCCTGCCTGTAATGTTAAAGGGAATATTCCGATTAGAGCATTTGAAAGTCAAGCTCTTATTCCAGATTTCTTATTTTCTAAAAATAACTAATGATTATAGCCTCAGTAGGCAGATTTGGTTAAGTGGTCTTTTTGAGTTTTTCTTTTTTGAGAGCTAGTGTGGTTTGATAACTTGGGGGCTACAGTGAAATCATGTAGGAGCCTGGAATGACTTTTCTTCCCTTTTTAGCCCTTAGGAGCCACATTGCCGGATGATACTGGTATCTAAACAAGACACTTGCCCTTTTTCTCCTCCATCTTCATTCTTTTTCTCCTCTCTTCCCCATTCCTCCCCTCCTCAGACTGTCATATTTCCCCCCTCTGTACATAATGTCTTAATATTTAGTATTAGGCTTCCTCTTTTCTATTAAGTAACTGGAGGTGCCAGGCCTGTGTGGAAATACATCTTCTGTCTGTAAATATTAACTACCCTCTAGTAAACCGGAGGTCCTTTTCCTGGAAATTTTTTCAAGTGAAGTCTGCTTTTTCTAACTTTTCTCGTATACCTGCTGCATAGCTTTTGAATGGAATTTAAATACACATAGTATCAGGCTAACTGTGATAAACCCCCTGTCAGAAAATAATTGTTTTTAATGTAAACTTTAGCGTTTTGAATATTGTTTTTAGATAGTGTGATTTTTGCCTTAAATTCATTAACACATTGGTGTTCTGTGCCTTAGTGGAATGTAAATTGAGAGCTGCTTTTCTGGGTTTAGTTCTGAGGATGCACTTGGACTTTTGTCAAATGTTATTATAATCAGTCCAGGTCATTGCTGCCAGGACCAATTTTGGTGAATGAAGGAGGCAGTTGCCACCTTTAACCTGAGCCTGAGGAGATACCGAATCGGACTACAGTGTGACAGCTTTAAAAGGCAAAATGAAAATTGTAATTCCGTGTTAATATTCAGTGAGGGTCCCGTTGATTCATCATCCTTCCATTTCCCTACATCACTAGTGTAGTATAACTTATCTCTACTCCAGAGTGTTGAAACTATCTCTAAGCACTGGTATCTCTGCCTACATACAGCCTGTTCCCTTTCTACTTTATTTTTCTTTTCTTTTTAAAAAAGCAACCTGACCAATCTTCATTCCTTTAGAAATTGGAGATGTTCATTTGAATATTATTACGTGATCTACCTTATTTTTCTTACTGTGGCCTTATCCTACTGGAGCACTAATCTTAGATCATGTCCTCAAAATCTTAACCATGGTTCCCCATTGCCTTCAAGTTAAAATGCAAACTTCTTAACAAGCTATGTATCTTTCTCTAGATGCTGCGCCCTCCTTGTACCTATATCTTCAACAACATTGAATTACTGGCATTCCACTGAATATGCAGTATACTTTAGAATTCTCTTTCCATTTTTTCTTTCCCTCTCTCCTTCTTTCCCTCCCTCCCTTTTTTTTTTTAACTCCTACTCATTCAAGTAATTTTAGACTTAAGCTCCTTAATGGGTTAGGCACCCCTCTTCTTATGTTCTTCGCAGTACCTTGAATTTACCCATCTGAATTGTAATGTGTGTTCAGTTTTCTCTTTTTCCCCAGTTAGATTGTAAGCTCTTGAGGGTAAGGATAATCTTATTTACTGTTGTATCTCCAGTGTCTACTAAGCACTCAGTTGTTGATTGTTGAGTAAATGATCTTTGATTTTTTTTTTCCAGTAGTAATAGTGGATTTTTGCTCATTCATTAATTCAGTGTCAGTTGCCCGTTGTGCTTTGAGGTGTAGATGGTCAGAATTTAGGATGCTTTCAGTGGCCATGGACATTAATGAATTCTATTGGACCAAATGGAATCTTTATCTCACTCTTTCTAATTAATTGCCAGTTAAAATAGAAACAGGGCTCTATCAATAACATGTTTACCTACAAATCTGAGTTTCCCCTCAAGGTGTTAAAGGGAATGCCTGTCTTGCATTAAGTGTCAATAATCTTTACACTTAAATCTGTCCCAGAGCCCAGTACTATCCTGAGTTGGTTGACATGCAAATAATAACATGTGTCCCCCATTTGTCCTCCATCCACAGAATTTTATTTTATATACAAAATAGTATAATTTAAACATTATATTTAGCTTTAAAAGGGTAGCTTTAGAGAATTGTGTAGAATTCTCTATTTTCTGTACACTAGGGCTACCTGTTATCAAAGGGTTAATGAGTTGGGGGTGGGATTTTTTTGGGTGGGGGACAAAATTAATAAAGATCTCCTATTTGTTTTCTTTGATGATGGAATCTTTTATATTCTTTAGTATATAAGTCTGTTGTCCAGTGGAGACAATTTGTGTTTTTCTACAAAGTCAGCTCACTATTGGTTATTTTGTGTTCTCTGGGGAATCCTGTGTCTGCAGCGTTCAGGTTGCACTGGAAGGTGTGCTTTGTGTTGCTGAGGAAGCCCCTCTTGGTGCAGGACCATTTTTGAAAAGATAAGTGATCTGTGGAAGTAACATTCGTCAGGAGGCATACTGATCATATAAAGACACAATAACAGCCTTCCAGGGCACAGCCATAAGTAACAACAGAAGCCTTTCATCATTGGAAACTGTTGGCGTGGACTATGTGAAGTAGGGGGCCTGCTGATACAGCAGTCAACCTAATTTTACATGAAATATTAACGAGCTTGTGGCATGCAGCAGAGATAAATTCCTCGAGTCAGATAAATTGGCTCTACTGAATCACACAGCTGAACTATAAAAACAGCATAGTCCAGGGCTGTTAAACAAGGTGAACTTGGCCCTCAAGGAATCCATATTCGCCCCTACTCCCGGGAGGGGTAGCCCTGTGTTAAGCGGGTTGCTGCAAAGGCAGCTGCCTCTGAAGGGGAGGAGTACAGCGGCGCGCCCTCTCTCTAAGGGTTTCCCTTCATAGCAGGCTTCCCTCCTGCTCAGAACTCAGCTAGAATACCTTTGAAAACGGTACCAACCATTAAATACACGGAGTGAGTGGGGTTGTGCTGAAAGATTAGAAGGCTAAAAACAAGCCAAACTGATGAAACACAACAATTTCAGAGACTGAGATGTTAGGACATAAAAAAAAAAAAAAATCAACTAAGCAAAAAAAAAGACCATCCCATCAGTTCAAAAGTTGAAAACCCTTGTGCAGAGAGAGACAGTTTTGGATTCAGCAAGCTAAAGCAGCTGTGAAGTCCAGCAGAGCCCCTGGGTGCTTCTTAACATCACTTGGAGTTCTCTCTCTGAGGTGTCCCCTGAATAGATGTCCTTCTAGCTCACAACAGAAAGCAGGACCCTGAAGGCCTCTCTCTCTTGCCTGTGTGATTCATCCTTCACGACCTTTTGGACCTACACTCCTCCGAGAAAGCACCCCAGATGGCATACCTGCACTCCTGTTCCCTGTATCTGCTGCTGGCAGGCACAGCTCTGCAGCAATGTGCTGTGGACACCTCCCCCTTCCTGTCCATGAGGGTGACATGCCTTAATTACATGAATGGGATTTTCCCCCCCCCCACTGAGTGACTCTAGCTCCTGATTTAACGTTTAATTTAGAAGAAATAATTCCTCAGGAAAATGACACATGTTGAAATTTTACTGTTGTTTTCTATTTCCCCAGAATTGTTCACTTACATTTCAGGATCATTTTATGCTTTAAAAATGAAACAAACCAAAACCATTGAGTAACCGATAAGGAGGCCCATTCCTTTGATACCCACTGTGTTCCTGAAAATGTGACAAAATCAAATTTCTAAAAATCAAATGGACATACCTGTTCAGCAGGGAGGTTCTGTTTCAAGAGAACTAAGGATATTATTAAAATCCCAGATTATGCTGGTCCTGATGCCTGGGACATGCTTTCGCTGATGGAGAGCTTTGCAGGTGTTAGGGGTTGTGCCGTGGGGCCTTCCCTCTGGCTAGAGTAGCATGGGAAGTAGCCAGGGGGCCTTGTAAACTTTGCTCTGGAGACTGCTAGGCAGGGTGATTTAATGGTCAACAAAACAGAATAGAGTCTTCCCTTGAATCACTCAAAACGTCTTTATTTTAGAAAGTGATATTATTTGGATTACGTAGTAGCCAGTAGTTCCTTTGTACATTGTACCTGTTACTTTGTACACTGTATCTGTTTTATTTTGTACATTGACCTGTGGAAATTCTCTTACCTTTGCCTCTCAGCTCTGGGGGTGACAGCCTTGTCCTCTAGCAGAGCCAAGTAAGTGAAGGGAGGTTCTTGTGGCTGATAGAATCCCACATTTTGAGTCATGCTCTGAAGACAGGGAATTAAGTAAGAGAAGCCAGGACTGTGCTGTGGCTCTGCCCAGCTGAGAGCCCATCTCATAGTTTTAAAAGGAGAGCTCAGCTGAAAAACAGTAACAAGTCATTTTCAGTGGATAATAATTTGTGATACTTAATGTTGTTCACTCTCATACTTGCATTGTTTTTACATTTTGGATGATGTCTATAGGACTTTAAATGTGTTCCTAAATATTGGGTGTAATTTTCACTTCAAATATAATTTTATCCTAAATATTGGATATAATTTAAACCTTGTATTAAATGGGTTCTATGGCACGTTTTTACTGTTTTTACTATGATTTGGGGCTTTTGATGATTCCCCTTTTCTCCTTAAACCTTTTTAACACATGAATTTTTGTTGTTTTTTTTAACCAACATAATGGCCTAATATTTAAATATATATGAATCTTTATATGAATTTCTAAGTTCTTTCATTTTGATGTATAAGCCTCATTAATGTTCAACATCTCTAAATCTCTTTATCAGAACTATGGCAATTTAGAGACGTTACATTTGGTGGGAAATGTCCTTAAAATTAGCAGAGTTTTTAAAATTACCAATAAAAGCTATCATTTGAATGTTTACTTTGTGGCGAATGTCATCTATTTCTCACAAGTACTTTATGACAGGTACTATTATCCACACTTAAAAAAACCAAAACGAGATAAAGAAATAACTTGGCCATGGGTAACACAGCTGTGTGTGAAGCTGGAATAAAAGTCCAGGCAGTCTGCCGCCAGCTCAGGCTCTTAAACCAGTAGGCTCTATACTGCCAGTGATAACCTCAAAATAACCCCGGAAGTAATCCATATGGATAGGGGATCTGTATGGGAATTTCTCCAGTTGCTAGGACTCTGTAAGTTTCTGATCATTGGCAACATTTAGATTATTATGGAGAGCGCTCCTACTCATTCTCTCCCACAGCTCGCCGCATTCTCACACCGCATGTAATTGCTCCTTCACAGGCTCTGGTTTTCAATTCAGCCCATAACTGATCTTTCTGATCTCACTCCTCTCCTGTTCTCACAGTAATCTAGTCTTCCTAAGTCTGAGGTTCTCAATTTTGACTGCATTTTGGAATTAACGGGAGGGATTAAAAAAAAAAAATACTGCTGCCTGGGTCTCAACCACAGAGATTCTGATTTAATTGGTCCAGGCATCAGGATTTTTTTTTTTTTAACTCCCCAAATGATTTTCCTATGCAATCGAGGCTGAGAACAACTGCCTTAGGCTGTTTATCCACAGTTGTGGCCACTACCTTCTCTACCCTTGGCTTCATTTAATTTTCCACCTAACCCAGAACTCACAATTCATCACTTCATTATCTTGTCCCTTGCCTTTCCTCATATCAGTCTGCCCTGTTAGCCTGCACCCATCTCATAATTTATAACTTTTCAACTTTCAAAGTCTGCAAAGGGTAATCGCACAGCCATGAGGATTAGTAACACCACACATTCATGGTCTCAGATCCCAGCTAAGCCCACAGTATTATCTGGCAGTACTTTGTGTCTGTATTTAGCTCTATCACCATTACTGGCAGAACCTCGTCCAAACCTTCACCACTCTACCCTCATGCTTGTCAGATTTCCATAACTTCTACTTTACACCGTGGATCCTAACATGTCAGTAATTATTTTTAATTTCCTCTTTCTTTACCCTTTCACTAGCTGTTTTCCTCTTACTGTATATATTCAAGTATTAAAAATTAAAAATAATTAAAAATGAAACTGAAAACCCTTTTTCCATCTAGTTAGGCTTTGGTCCTTTTACTCACTGTCAGGTTTCAGGAGAAACTACAGTTTATTTGTTGTTATCACACCTCACCTCCCATTCATGTACTTCTTGACCTCTTCTTATCTTCCTACCCCTGCCTAAAGTGCTCCAAGGTCGCCAAGTACACATTCTAGTGGATGTCTCCATCTAGGACATTTCAGCTCTTGTTGTGACCTCTTGATAGCATTCAGTGTTCTTTCTTGAACCCTTTCAAAAAGGTAAGAGCATAGCCAGATAAACCCTTCTGTGACTTTACTGTCTTCCTGGCTATCATTCTAGTTCTCTGGTCACTCGCTCACACTTAGTCTCCTTCGTGCATTACAGGTTCTGTAATATTAATTATATTGATTTGTGACTACCTGCTGATAGCATGTTCTACCCAGGACAGCTCATGTATTGACCAACTCCCATATTTTTATCTCTAGACTAAGCATACCTTCTGAGCTCTATATATCTAACCCTTTGTTTATTTACTTTTCATTTACTCAACATTGTAAAAAAATTAAGAACATACTATGTATCATTGTATTGCTGGACCCTGGAGAATTTATAGTCTCCTGTAGTGTGTGGTTCACTTCACGTGTGGTTCACTGCGAGCCAGCATCAGAATCATTTGGGATGTTTATAAAAATGCACGTTCGTAGGCTCTGCAACCGGTCCATTAAGTTACAGTTTCTACCTACGGACATTATGTATACTAAATGTTGAAAGCCAGTAGTCTCCTGGATAAGAGACATTGCCACTTGATGTCTTACAAGTAACTTTGAAGTTAGTATGTTGAAACCTAAAGCTCATCACTCTCTCCCTCTCTTGTGCCCAGATTTTATGAAGGGCACCAGTGCTCCCCTGAACCTTAACCTGGGAGTCAGCCGTGTGCCCACCCATTCTTCACCCTGCTCGTTGCCCGTTGGCCAAGCCCCCTGAATTCTGGATTCTTCCTCTCTTCTTTTCATTTCCTTTGCTGACTTCTGCTAACTCTTTAGTTTGAGCACCTGTCTTTTTCTTTTGGACCTTTATAATATTTTCCCTGACCTTCCATCTCCCCGCCTCTACTTAATTCTCCTAACTTCTGGAAATACAAAAGTGATCCTTGTTCCTTCCTTATCTTCCTTTCATGGCTGTTTCTTACCTATGGGATGAGCTACGGGCCTTTTCAGCCTTGTCAGTGAAGTCAAGGAAGAGTTTACAGCAGTGAGGAGTCTTAAAGCCATGCTTCTCAGGCTTGGATGTGCCTACGAATCCCCTGGAGATCTTGCTAAAATGCAGATTCTCTTTCAGTACTTCTGGGACTGGGGCCCAAGATTCTGAGTTTCTGGCAAGCTTCCGGGTGGTGCCAATGCTGGTAGTCAGCGGCCCACACTTGGCGTATGAAAGTCTAAGAGGAAAAGTTAGACGCTGCTTCTCTTCACTCTCAAAGTGGTCTAAACAGTGTCGTTATCGTTTGTATGACATTGAGTTTGCAGAGGCTTGTACAGAAGTTGCTTCTGAATCAGGCAGCCTGTACACATGTGAGAACCACATCTCCTAGTCTAAACACATGGAAACGCTGTCATTGTTACACACACATGTATGTGCCAACGGTGTGCAAATAATAAAGGAAAGTCTCCAGGTCCCAGAAATGAAGAGGGCGTGCAAAGCAGTGAGGTGGCCTTGTCTGCTGGTTTTAATCCTGGTGACATTTCTGGGTTGGTTTCCAGTTGCTGATTTTTCACCTCATTATTGGTTATCTTTTCCTGGTTCTTTGCACGCCTGGTCATTTTTTATTAGGTGCCAGACATTTTCCATTTACCTTTGCTGGGTGCTGGATATTTTTTTATTTCTGGACTTGCAGCTCCATCTCTTCAGTTGAGGGGATTCTGCTGGGTGCTGCCTGGGTTTCCCTTCCCTCTGGAATTTGTCTCAAAGCGGTAAGCTGGGGCAATTGGAGGACTCATCTCATTTGTTCTCCAAGTTTCAGGAGTCGCTTTCCCTTTTTACCTGATGTTCAGTATCTTAAAAACCATCATTTCCTATATTTTGTTAAGACTTTAAAAAAATTGTTTCAGGTGTGAGATTAAATCCAATCCCTGTCTCTTCATCTTGTCCAAGAGTTGAAGTTCTGGGGGCGGGGGGTGGCGTTGGAGCGGGGAGGAGAGGCCAGGGGTTTTGAGACAAGACTGCAGACTGTTTATAATGGCCAAACCCTGGAAACAACCCAAATGCCTATCAACAGAAAGTAGATAAAGTGTGGTTTATTAATACAAGGAATACTGTGCTGTATGTAATGAGAGTGAATGAGCTATAGCTAAATGTAACCACAAAGATGAATCTCACAAACATGATGTGAAATAAAAGAAACCAGACATACAAGAGTACATCCTACGAGATTCTATTTAGATCAAAATTTAAAACCGGTAAAATGGCTCTATGGTGTTAGAAGCCAGGATAGTGGTTACCCATGAGAGGAGTAAGTAGAAGAGGATATGCAGGGGCTTCTGGGGCTCTGGTGACAACTGTTTCTCAACCGGGGAACTGGTTACATGGAAGTTTCACTTTGAGAAAATTCATTAAGCTGTATACTTAATATAACTTTACTATATGTTTGTTACGCATCAATTAGAAGTTACTCCCCTCCTCAAAAAAAAAAGGTAAGGGCTGTAAGCCAATTGCATGATAGGAAGGTAGAATTGGCTTCCCACTGTAGAAACCTAAAACTGAGAAACTTCAGTACCCAGGATTCTAGAAGAAAGCAAGTCACCTGGTCCAGGCTAAGAAATGGGCACCTGTGAGAAATTCTGGGCACTGTGTGTGCGTGCAGTAAGCTCAAGTTCATACTGCTTACGTAATGCAGAAACCATGACCTGCGACGCGTAACAGGCTCGGAACCAGTAAACCTTGTAGGACCCTGGCCCACTCGGAGGACTCTACCTGTTAGGCCACTTTTGAGCTACCAGACAAATGGTACTTATATCATCAGTTCTCTTCACCATAAACCTGGGGTGGACTTCATTGTTGTAGGTGAGTCAGAATGAGTCTTTGACAAAATACTGCAATCTTGATATGAAAAGCTCTTCAGAGGATAGGAGGCATATCTAGTAGCATTTAAAGTAAACTGTCTTAGTGAAGAAGGGGAAGAAGGGAGAAACAGGATCAGCACTTGATAGTTTAGCTCTGCTTGCATTAGCCTTGTTCATCTAAGGCAGTGCCAAATGCAGTGTGTCGGTGAGCTGGGTTTCTCTGCGATTGGTCGTCACCTCCTGTGCATGATTTGATTCAGTTGAATAGCACTGAATGATCATGCAGTGGGACCAAGAGATCAAGATTCCTGGGATTTTAGGCCTTCTTATTCTATCCTCCAGGGCTCAAACCCTTTCACGATTTCAGCGTCTTTGTCTCTCATCCTATCTGTACTGCATTCTAGATAATTTCCTCAAATCTAGTTCCAGTTCGCCAGTTCTCTTTTAAACTGTGCATATGCCATTTTCTGTTTTACCTGCATGTTGAGTTTTAACGTCAGTGATCATAATTTTCATTTCTAGACATTGTGTGGTTCTTGTCATGTATTCGTGGTGACACATGATGATGGTCTCATTCCATCTCTTGGGTTTTGTGTTTCCGACACCCGCGGCCTGCATTCTGGGTTCCACACGCACGTGGTTAGCTGCTCTCCAGAGACACTTTTCCCCTCATTCTGCTTCACTCAGGCCTGAATCCAAGATAGGCAGCATCCCGTCTTCCAAGCTCTGTGGGCCAGGGTTTTCCTACTTCGCCTTGCAGGGATTCCATGTTTATACAAGGTTCTCTGAGCAGGTTTCCTATGATCCTTGTCTCAGGTTTGTCACCATCTCTAGGTCAGCAGTGACCAGCAGGTGGCCCTGGGGCAGGCAACGCCTCCGGCACTCACTCGCTCAGAACTTTCTCATTCCTGGCCTGGGAGGCTTTCCTTATTTTCCTGACAGTTTAGTCATACATTTAAAAACACGCTTTTAGTGCACTTGTATTAAAAAGGAAGGTGAGGAAATTATAAATATAATGTAAGGTTTTATATGTGTGTAACATGTTTGGGCTTGAACATACATTTTAAAAACCTCTGGAAGAATAAGCAAGACACTCATAATGCTGGGGACGTGCGGGACAGGGAGACTTACATAAACCTCTTATCTTTTGTGAATTGAGCCATGTAGCTATATTACCTGTTCAATCAAGTATAGACTATAACTCCCCCCTTCCCCTCCTCCCAAGCAATCCAGATGTTCTGTACTGGGTGGGTTTCTCTAGACATGTAGTTGTACTATTTTGTTAGAAATGGAATAGTGGTCATTTTTGTGGCTATATCAATTTTAGATCATGCTTTAAACCTCTGTCCAGCCCTTTAGATGAACTCTGTAGATCAGTATTTTCCAACCTATCTGTGGCAAAGGCTCAGTCCTTTAAAATTTTCCAATCTCTCATGGACTGATACTTTGGTAAAACTACAATAAAAATAAATTACTGACCACATGCTCGGGTGGCATGGCAATGTCAGTTTGCTATAACGTTTCTAAATGCTTTCTCTTGATTTTTTCTCATCGCAGACCAGTAAAGAGCAGCTTATGGACTGGACGCCACTGAGCATAGATGGTGTAGATGGTGCTCCATTGTGTTCTGGCATTTAGTGTGTGGTTTGGAAATTGATACACTGTCTTTTAAATTTCTTGTTGGTTTAAAATGTTTTCCAGTGTGGGTAACCTGTTTTCTTTCTGTAAAGATGTTTGTATGGCCTTCCCTGAAACGTTAGGTGTTTACTACAGTACAACTCTGCCTGAATTAGCTGGGAGCGAGGCTGTGGATGCCTGCTCTGGATGAGAGCACTGGTTACTTCAGAAGCCACTCATAGATTAAGAGTTTATTTCATCAAACCTAAGATGCATTGATGCTGGTGTCTTCTAGACCTTCTAGAAGGTCTTATTGGTTGGTTCTCATGCTGCTAAGTCTGGACTACCATCTGGGTGCCAGCCATTGTAAAATGCCATTGATTTCAGAGATGTTAAAACATGGACGAACATGTGTCTGAAGATACCTTGCAGCTGTCCCCGTGATTGTTCTATCCTCTGTTGAGTGCTTGGAGACTTGCTTATGAGACAGCTGGGAGGAAGCTTTTCCTGACTTCCTTTAGAAACTTGACTACTCTGCTGAATGACATCTCATCTCTTTGTTGTGACAGCCTGACATTAACTGGGGTGCTTTCTCTCATATCTGAGTGGCATGACTTCCCTCAGTAGGGGCTCAATGCCGCAGCACCCTTGGGATAGACCAGCACTGAGACCTTGACCATCTAACTTACCTGTGAACTGGCGGCACTCGTGTATTTTCCAGTGTCATTAATAGACATTTTTCTCATCATTGAGATTTTTTTTCCCTTCCAATGTCCCCCTGCTCCCCCATGCCAGTTGGAGCTTGTGAATACAGGAAGTTCTGCTAGCTATTTTCTTGCTTGCCATGCAGGCGACTGGGTACTTCTTTCAATCGTATGTTGTCTGGACTGTTATAGAAGTTCTTCGAATTTTTCTGATTACCTTCCGTATTTTCCTGGTGCACATGGGGATTTTCCCCACCATGGTTTTTATAGTTCTTCGGCCAGTTTGATGGCAGTTTGGGAGGAAGGACAGCTAAGGCATGGGCTCTAACACTGTCATTCATCGTTTGACCATGTAGTTATTGGATGCCCCGCATAGTTCTAGGCACTGAGAGCTCAGCAGTCGACAACAGTCTTCAGCTCTGGCCTTTGTGGGCATAGTCCTTCCGTTTAGTTCTGGTTTTCTTAATCTGGAAGCTTCCCTGGTTCTAATAGCCTTCATTTTCAGATATCCCTTTAGAAAGATGCCAATTAAGAAATATTAGAACTTAGAAATTAATTGATAACTTGGTACATACTACGTATAGATTTGGCACTCATGTAGTCTCCAGAAATAATGTATATGATCATTTGCTTTGTAGCCGATTACACCTCAACAAGAAGGCAACTGACAAACAGCCGTATAGCAAGCTCCCGGGTGTGTCTCTTCTGAAGCCACTGAAAGGAGTGGATCCTAACCTCATCAACAACTTGGAAACATTCTTCGAATTGGATTATCCCAAAGTAAGTACAGCGTTGTCCTCATTAGAAATGGGCTAGAGTCTCTAGACCATGCCCCCCTACCCCCCATCATGGTAAATTCTTAAAGAGGCATTTTGATACTGCATTAGGTGAAAGCGTTAAAAACTCAGGATATCAACCTCATGAAATTTGTGCTGTAATAGCAGTTGTCACAGGAACTCAGACAGTGTTAAGTGCCTTGTGGTTTGAATAAAAAAGTCTTGTTCCACGAGAGTCACATGTGCACAATAGAAAGAGGAGGCAGGGAGAGGGAAAGAGCCGTGCTCAGTGGTCTGAAATGGGGTACAGGTCAGCTAGAACTAAACGGAAAGCCCCTTGAGAACCTGACTTTGAGCCAAGAAAACGAGTAATCAGGTGGAGCTTCATCATACCTGATTTTTATTTTCTTTATTGTCTAGGGTTTTAATACCTAATTGTATTGCTCTTCTCATAACTGTGTAATCTGTATATTCATAAACTCAGTGTACTCCCTTCATGGGAGAACGTCCAGTTTTCTTGAGATGACAAGCATTCTTTTTTCTCTCTTTCCTTTAGTTTCTCAGGAGAACTTAATAGTTCTTTATTTTTCTAGTTAGCTTTACTGCAGCTACTCAAGACAATGCTTTTGAAAGGGCATTCTGGTAGTAGATTACTTGTGAGAAGGATGTATCTTTAAATTTCTACCAGCTTGATGTTCAGTCCAGTTTAATTTTCCCTTTGTGGTCTATTCACTTGCCTCAGTTTTTTCATAGTTTTTGCCACTTGGAGACACTTGTCCTCTTATTTCTTTAGGACAGTGTAGCTCAAGTAGTGAAAAGGAAGATGATACCACACTTCTCATGATGACCAGTTTTCATGCTCTTAACATTTCTTGGGTTAGCCCTTATTTTTTTCGGTAGCACCAGTGAAAAGAATAGAGAAGACACAGATGTAATAGCCTTAATGCAGCTCTTTCTAAGTATGTAGACATGCGTATCATTCGGTTATTTTTTAGTGCTGTTATCACTTTGAGTTTTGGAGTCTAGGCATTTAAAGCAAAAAAATCATATATTCTAGTTTGTGTATGTTTATATATGTAGTGAATGATTTTTAGAGAGCTGAATTATATGCACGTATAAATCTATTCAGTAAACAATGTAATTTAAAAAACAAGATATGTACTTTTAAAATTTGTTATATTTTAATTTTTTAAATTTGTTGGGGTAACATTGGTTAATACCATTATATAAGTTTCAGGTCTATAATTCTATCATATATCACCTGTATATTCCACTGTGTGCTCATCACCCAAAGTCTAATCTCCTTCCATCACTATATGTTTGATCCCCCTTTACCCTCTTCATCTTCCCCTACAACTCCCTTCCCCTCTGGTAACCACCGTACTGTTGTCTGTCTATCAGTTTGTTTTGTTTGTTCGTTTGTTGCTTTTTGCTTTACATCTCACAAAAGCATGAAATCATAGTTTTTACCCTTTTCCATCTGACTTATTTCACTTAGCATAATCTCAAAATCCATCCATGTTGTCACAAATGGCAGTATTTCATCTTTTTTTTTTAAAGATTTTATTGGGGAATCGGGAAGGGGAACAGACAAGTTGCTGTCCTTTT
>NW_017731374.1:4918954-4955427 GCF_001890085.2 Hipposideros armiger
TCTTAACCATCGCGCCACTCGGCCGGCCCCTTTACTTGCTTTTTTAAAAGACCAAATGCAGTGGCAAAATGTTCCACAAGAGCCTGAAGTTAAATGGCTGAAATCACACAAATCTGAGTGTGAACAGATGAGTCTTTTGTGTCACCAAAGAGGCAGGTAGTCATGAAATGAACATTTGTATGACTGCCAGGCCCAGTCAACTTGAATTATTTGCTTTTTGTCGAATGTGAACATTGTTTTACAAAAGTAAGGAAATGTTTTCATTCTGAATGCAACTTTTTCCTCTGTTATTTGATTTGGAACATTATGGGCCATTTGAGGGAAAAAATAGAGCATGTTGAGATTCTAAAATTTTATGTGATTTTGGATATGCAAAAGAAGATTTCCTGCTGGTACTTGTTCTGAATTTCTAAGTTTAAATTTTGGTGAGACTTACTAATACTAATTGTCCTGAAATATTTTCATGCTTTAAGTATCTTATAAATCCACCTAATATTGACAATTATTCCTTGGGAAAAAATTACTCCGTGGTAAAAAAATACAAGAATGAAAAAGTGATACAGTTCATTTTTCACAAAATTGAGTACTTATTTGGTGTCAACATAGAAGACATTTGGGGAGAAATTCAGCCCTAGCAGGAAAACTCAGGAATCTGCATCTGCATGGCATGATAGCTTTACTTTAGGGAATTCTGGCCACATGAATTTTTACATTAATGAGTAGACATTAACAGAGTGATGTCATTGTAATTGTGATTTTTTTTTTCTTTTTTGCAAATACAACATTGGTGTAAAACATTACAAGTTCAGTGTATGTTTAGATTCTTGATTGTCAGTGGTGTAGCTACACTGAAGAGGAATTGTTTTCTAACCAAATAGCCTTCTAACAAAGAATTAAAGATGATCGAAAATCAGATCAATTATCAAAAGATAAAGCCCAATGCATGTCATGAAACTACTAAGCCTGAAAGATTAGGGATTTACCAAATATATTTGAAAAATTGGGTCAACTGCCTAGTTCTTGAAAATAGATAAGTATTTAGTATTACCTGTCAAAACTTTGAATTCAGTTTTCTTATAAAACATTTCCTACCTGGCATCTCTCATTCACTCAAAAGCTACCCTAGGACAAATGCATTAGCTTAATAAACATATTCATCACCTGTTCTGTGCCAGAGAACGTTCTAGGCATTGGTGTCTAAGTCTAAGTCCATTCTGTCATAGAATTTATATTCTACTGTAACCCAAATGTCATAAAATTTTTCTGTAAACACAATGTGTAGGTATTTAGAAATAATTCAAAATATTCCTACTTGATAGGCAATATAATTGAGTCATATATTAAAATATTTTTCTATTTTTAAAGGATATCTTTATGTTGTTGACTATACTAAAAACTTTACATTCCTAATGTCTCTAGGGCTAAATCAACGAGATTTCTCTAGTATTTCTATATATCTAAATCTAATGCTTTTTATTAATACTGCTTTTTATTCATAAAGCAAAAAAGTAGCATTCATGATTATTGCAGTTTCAAATATTCAGTTCTTAAATATCAAAGGGCTGAATCCCAGTTTGTGAATTTTTCTATACCTCTCTTGTTCTCAGCCTTTTAGTCATCTCAATGTTTAAAAAGAAAAAGGAAAAATCTGTCATTTTAGCTATTTATATAGCAACCTTACTAAAGATTTGATGGAGGCTAACCTCATCTAAGGTACTCTAGGGTTTATTTCTAGATTTTATGTCCTCGTATTCACACTGTGTCCATTTATAGTGGAACTTACTATATACCTCATATCCCTTTCAGATTTATGAAGTAAATGTTTTCTTGAGATATTTTTATAGTATTTTTATAAATACCATATTTTTGAACATCTATATCTTTGCCTGACCCTTTACTTAGATAGTATAAAAAAATCTGAAAAATTATTTTCATGTTAGCTAACAAAGCCTTGAACCAATTTAATAACTTGTATTTTGCCAGTCGCCGTGTAGTTGAAGTGATTTAACTATTCAAACACAGAGAGAGAGCCCTAGCAAATAAAATGTTTGATCAAACTGAAGACAGAGATGATAATCATAGCTGAAAAGGAAGCTTCCTGGTTAAAATGTAATACTTTAGAAAACAGTTGAAATACTACCATTATCAGAAACAGCTAAGTGAAAGCTGTGTTTAATAAGAATCTGAACATATTTTAGATGATGTGAATTTTCATTTGCACTCTAATCAGAAGGTATTTATTTTCCATTTGAAATTAGTTTTAAGAGGTGTAATCAATAAAAATAAAAACTTTAAACCTTGAATTTGAATAAAGGTAAACTATACCTCCTTTACTTACATTAACACCATATACTTCTCAAAAAATTTTTGCTATGACCTAATAGTTTTTTTGTTCTTCCCACTAAGTACATTTCTAGTATTCTATTTTACTGGGGGAAAAGGTTAAGATTAGCTTTTTAATTATATTTTATGGAATTGCATTGCTTATAAACATTCCTTTCACTGTATTCACTTGTACCTGCAAAACAGCATAAATTATAAAAATATTAAAGAAACTTAAGTTTGGAAAAACAAGGAACTCCTTAGAGCAAGCCTGGCAGAGCAGCTTCCTGTAGTAGGAAAGCTAATTGTTAGTATTACCCTTTGGAAAGTCACTTAAGCTTTCTAATCTTCATTGTCAAGGTCAATGCGTTTTGGTGGGGCACCTAAACATTGTTATGCGAGTCAGATTGGGAGGATGGCATACACTTTATAGGACTTGCAGGGGTTTGGCAGGAGTGGTGCCCTTCCCATTCTCAGATTTTTATCTGGTCTCTGGAAACTAGGTAGCTATAAAGTTGGTTTCAATACCTTTTGAGTGGCAATTTGGTCAGTCATTGTTAAAAGTAGCTGTGGGATAAAATATATAATAATAGGTAGAAAGTAGGAGGAAAGTATACATTGTTTTCTCCTCTATTTAATTACTGAGAAAACATTTTCTTCACTTGAAAAAAAGGTCTTACCTTATTACCTCTTCATGGACCTTAGTCAACAGCTCTTTTGTGCTCAGCCACTCATCTCTGTATTGCCAATTTTTGCTGAGATGCTGTATATTAGGCACACAGTAATAAATTTTGCTTGAGAGCACTGTAAACATTTTATTTCCACTTTTTACTTGTGTGTGTTTATAATAGAAGTAAATAAAATAGGCCTTCTGTTTACCTGAGTTAGTCCCTATATGTTAGACACTTCATAAAGTTGTGTCCTTGGCTCTTTTTATTTTTTAGAACACATAGCTTTGTTATTTTTTCATGGACATAATTATTTGAAAAAAAATTACTACTTCGAATACATACCTCACGAAATTAGAGTAGCATCTTTGTATGTGAGAGCAAACACTTTTTTAAAATTCAGAGTTTACTAAATGGTAACTTAGAGTTCAAGATTTTATAAACCTGGTTCCATGTCAAAATCACCCCAGAGATTCTGATTCAGAAGTCTAAGAATGGGGCCCAGTGTTCTCTGTTTAAAATAAATGCCCCAGGGTACCTTTGACACAGCCAGCAAAGTGCTAAGAAATGACTTCCTTAATTTACTATCAAAGAGTAAACATAGCACTGGGCAAAATAAAATCCTGAGTATTTTCATAATTAAAATGCTAAGTAAGCATGCATTTTGAATCAAATCAAATTCTATTTTATTTCAAAAATTATTATACAACGAAAATCTAATCTCACTTTGTCCTTTTCACGTGAAGAGTTTGGGAAAGCCTTTTACATTCCTCATAATGGGATTCAGTATGTACTTTATTTATAGCACCTTCATGAAATTATATTAAGTTCAGAGACAAAGTGCTAGAGAATGGAGGATGTGTTGATTTTGTTTGCTTTCTGTGTTGCTGTCACACTGCTAGGCACCCTGTCCGTGTTCAGTAAATTTTCCTTAATGAAGGGCACAGAGAAGCTTGAGGCCTCATTTAATTGCTGGGCCATGCCTCTCTGGGAATGGCAAGACTTCAGCTGTAGGTGCCGCCAATCTCCATTATCGCTTCAGCTCCCAAACAGCCCTCGGTTACAAGCCAGCACTTAATATCATATAAGTGTTTGCAGGGCTGGCCAAGTGGTGCGTTGGTTAAGAGCTGGCTTGGGATGCCAGAGGGCCGCAGTTCAGATCTCATATATGAGGGCTAGTGACACTGCCCTCTACAGCTAAGATGCTGAACAACAGCTCAACCTCAACCTGGAACTGGGCTGCCATGAGTCACCGGTGACAGCATAGGCTGCAGGGTTGCCATGGGCTACGGTGTGTAGCCAGCAGCCAGCGTGAGCGGCCCAGCAGCTGCTGTGAGCGGCCGTCCAGAAGCCGGCGACTGATCTGCCTCGCCTGGGAAGACTGCAATGATGGTGGCAACTTGGGCCAGTGAAGCAACATCCTCTACAACTAGACTGAAGAACAAAAGGACAGCAACTTGTCTGTTCCCTTTCCCTCAATTCCCCAGTGCTGTTCCCATCCCCCAATTCCCCAATAAAAATCTTTTTAAAAAACAAATAAATAAAAATAAGTGTTTGCAGCCATTATGAACACTCGCTTCACTTTTAAACTTCGTGTGTATAATTGCTTGTTTTTCTTGATGCTTTTTGGTCTCAGAGGTTAATTTACATAAAATACGTTCTTTGACTAGTATGAAGTACTCCTTTGTGTACAAGATCATGATGATCCAGCCATTGATGTATGTAAGAAGCTGCTTGGGAAATATCCAAATGTTGATGCCAGATTGTTCATAGGTAAGTAACAAATTCTGCAATAACATTTTGCTGTCATAGTAGTAGATAGCACTGATCTTTGCATTAAACTGTCGATTAAGGTGTCAGCCGCCCATTGAAGCTGCATATTCTTTGGGGTAGTATAAGGTGTTTATATCCTTATGAGAAAACTTAAGTTATAAAAACTAAGGGTTTTTTGTTTCCTGTCTGGGATTAACAAAATAACCGCAACAAAGTTACTCGAATTATGTTTTACTCACAAACCAGATATGAGAGCCTGTTTTTGTTTCGGTCATATTTTCACTGTGTGGCCTTTTCTATATCTCATTCACTGTAATTGGGAGTGAGCAATAGAATTCACTTTTATTTTATTGCAAAAAGAGTATTTTTCCAAAAGCTTCTAGGCTTATTCTGAAGACTTCTGTAGAGGTACATTTTCCATTAAATATTGATCCATACTTACTAATTAATGCAAGAACTTAAGAATTAGAAAACTGAAACTAATAAACTTTCAAAGATAAATGATGTAATTGTTTTTTTGGGAATTACCAATTGTTTTCTAGATACATTATGAATAAGGAATGTAAAACAATGTTCAAGTATGTTCATTTAAATTATTAAATATGCAAGTACTTTTCACTTCTCTGTACCGTGTATCTATATAATGGGAAATACATTTTCATTGCTGTACCTTTAATTTTTTAGGTGGCAAAAAGGTTGGCATTAATCCTAAAATTAATAATCTAATGCCAGGATATGAAGTTGCGAAGTATGATCTTATCTGGATTTGTGATAGTGGAATAAGAGGTGAGGTTTTTCTTATTTATTTTATAAAACTATTCATTTGATAAAAGCAATCTGAAAAGAAATGTATCAACCCTTTTTGTTTACCTAATAAATTTATTTCATCATTATTTCATGGTAATATGTCAAGTTATGCTAAGATTTTGACTTTTTTTAATGTTAACCTGGAATACTACATGTATAAAAACTTTTTCATTTTGAGAAAATTCTAGCCATTAAAAAAATGTTGTCATGAGGGATGCCTGAGCATAGTGAGCGTTTTGAAGCCCCAGTTCCGTTAAGAGACTTCAGAGCCAGCTCTGGGTCCTGGGTGGCTCCCTTTCCTAGGCTACGTAGCTTCAGGTTCCTGGGCCCAGATGACACCCACCAACCGCACTGTGGCAGTGTATGGCCTGTTCTTAATTGCTGCTAATTCTGATGATGACCCCTATCCCCGTTTCCCCAAAGCATCAGCTAGGCCACAGTGATTGGTTACAAATGTAGTGAAAGATGAGGCCCCACTTCCCTCAGAAAGAAGGGGAGCTGAGCTGCAGTGCTGCATTGGGCTTCTCCGCCTTCCACCTCGTCCCAAGCCACAAACCCAGATGACAGCTTTGCATGTTCTCCATCCTGAGAGAAAACCACCTGTCAGAAGGGTATCATGTTGCCCGCTCCCCGTCCTTCACCCTGGGTGAAGGCTGGCTTTTCTGCCTCCTACGTGCAGACCTGGTGGACGAGTGCGACACTGACAAACACAGACCTCATGTTGGAACTTGTCCTGTAGCTGGTATTACAGATGTGCTATTAGTGCAATAAAGTGAAGGCTGTTTGTCCAGAGAAATACATAATTTATACAAGAATACATTTCACAAATAAATTGGAAAAAAAAATGTAATTATGGTCCATTATACAGCCTACGAGCTTTTTCACAGGTATAAATTTTCCCTTGTTCATGTGACACTTATCTTTTACTTTAATCGGTTTGTTGCACATGTAATATCTCACACAGAGGGACAGAAATCAATAGGTATTTTACTAGAATCCATTCATGGCTTTTTACTTAGCTGATTTTAATTATAACTTTTATATATTGAAGTTATAATTTGCATTTCTAAACACTTATACTTACAATAATTTTAGTGTTCTGTAATATTCGTGTATTCTGATGACCTCAAGTTTCTCAACCTCAACACTGTTGACTTGTTGGGTTGGATAATCCTTTCTTGTTGAGGCCGTCCAGCTGGAGGTTCACCAGCATCCCGGCTTCTCCCCACTAGATGCCAGTGGCATCCCCTCTCTCAGGTGTGACAACCAGCAGTGTCTCTAGATAGCGCCAGTTGAGAGCCACTGCCCTAGAATATGCGTATTTAAGGTCCAGATACACTTTTATACGATACATTTAGTTCTTCAAGACTTGAAGGAAATAAAAATGAAGTCCTGTAAAATGACATGAGATGTTTGCTGTTTGAATATGGGACAGTTTAATCTGATTTTTTTATTAGCTTAAAAAGCAAATTGGAAAATTAATAGAAGTGTGGCCCTCCTAATGAATTGGGATCATTACACATTTATCCATTCATGGTCAGATTATGTGCATTCTTCACGTGTGCTATCTTAAATTATTTACTATCCTACATTTGTTAACGTTTTCAGTGCACACATGTCTGTCCAGTGTACTCTTGTTTCATTCCTGTCAGCAGTTTTCTGAGATAGGCTATCTCAGACCCTCCAAGGAAGTGGAGCGCATTCCTGTGGTTGGAGGACGGAGGGGCCAGCACAGGATGGCGGGCCTTGACCTCTGCTTCGCCAGCTTTTCGACTAGGACACATTACCCATTATTTCACTTTGGAGGTTCTAAAACGGGGGGCGTAATGGTTTCAAGGTATATCCTGCTTCTGGTACATATTAGGTATATCCTGACCTGAAAATGTGTAGAGTAAATTAGCTTATCATAAATTACGCCTTGTTGAAAGGTGATTGAGGTTCATTTTATGAGATCCAAATGTAAAAAATAATGTATCTTTCTAATTTAATAGCAACTCACAAAATATATTTTACATTAGTGAGCATTTGACTAAAAAAGAACTTTGTCTCTCTCTTCCTTGCCACCTTTTTGTCTTTTTTATTATAGTAATTTCAGACACACTCACTGATATGGTTAACCAAATGACAGAGAAAGTAGGCCTGGTTCATGGGCTGCCTTACGTAGCAGACAGACAGGGCTTTGCGGCCACATTAGAACAGGTAAGTCTGATGGTCATAAATATTCTTGTTAACAGATCCCTAGTCTCCCATAAGCTTGAGACTACTCTGAGAGTTGGAAGGGCGTTTTGTTTTAGACAGGACCAATTGTCCACTAATCGAATTTTTGTTTAGTAAAGGAAACTCTGGGTAATTACTTTAAAATAAAATACTTTTTTTCTTATATGCCACATTGTGTTTTTGTTTTAGAAATATCCAAGTTGAATTATATATGTCAATGATAAACATCTCCCAGATTACACCCACTCCCTTAGTTTAGGTTTAATCTGCCATAGTTGGAGTGAATGGAAATGGGCCAGAGGAATTATTCCATTCTGAAAAGAAGTCTTGGGAGCCTCCAACAAGTCCGTAGTCCTGCCTCATTCCTAAGACCTCACTTAATAACTGCTTAAGAAATTAAGATGTGTGCTTCTGATCTTAATGGTTTAGTCTAATTTAGTACCACAAAGGGCTTCATTACAGTCTGGACATAGGGTAGGTGGCAAGAATTATGTTCTTAATTAATTGCCCTGATAATTCTCTTGCTCCATGCTGTGTGTGTAACTCCTGCCATTGAGAAAGATCACTGCTCTCTCTTTCAAGCTAGTTAGCAAAGGCAGCATATCTAAGATGTAAATCATAAATAGGGTTTTATGTCTAATAAGTAGGGAGATGACCATCGTATTCTCCCATTAATTTAGCAGTTTGCATATCTCATGACTTCAAAGCGTAGCTAGGGAAACATAGATACGGGAGATGGAATTTTAGCGTCTGGCCTGTTTATGAAAAATACATTGAAAAACAAAGTTGGGGAAATTGGGAAGAAGCTCAGTGACTCAGGGACAGGAAGCAGCTAGCTATGGAGGGATACAAGAAAAGGAATTAAGAAATATGATTATCCTAGGGCCGGCCGAGTGGCTCAGTTGGTTAACAGCTTGCGCAAGAGTGTGAGCTCTGAGCAACAGCAGTTCGATTCCCGGCCCGAGCTGAGCAGCCGCTGAGCTGCCAACAGGCGGCAGGATGGCTCAGCTAAAAAGGAAAAAAAAAAATGATTATCCTATAGGTTGCTATAACTATAGGCGATATTTGTATAAGCATGTGTGTATACTCACACATACGTACATACACATGTATACACATAACATACACCTGTATATGCAGATGTGTGTGTGTGTGTGTGTGTAGTGACATGAACATTCTGAAAGCAGGACATTAAATATTTGTTAATATTTTATATGACAATGAGTGACATTTTTACCTGTCTTATATCCAAATTAAATTTTATTTGGATATATCTTTTTAGGGAAGACAATATTCATTTGACAGTAAGTAGAATGTACTTTTCCCCCCTAGAAATAATGAGGTAATAACAGAAGCCAACCAAATAAATTACTGCCTGCTATATGTAAACACTATTTTGTACCAGCTTTTATTCAGATAGTTTATGTAAGAATCTTAGGATGCTCATTCAGTCATACTTAAAGGAAATGTATTAGGAATAAGAGTTTATAAACCCACACTTTTAACATAAAATTCTTTTTTTTTTTTTTTGTAGGTGTATTTTGGAACTTCTCATCCAAGGTCCTACATCTCTGCCAATGTAACTGGTTTCAAATGTGTGACAGGAATGTCTTGTTTAATGAGAAAGGATGTGTTAGATCAAGCAGGAGGGCTTATAGCTTTTGCTCAATACATTGCTGAAGATTACTTTATGGCCAAAGCAATAGCTGACCGGTAAGAAAACACAATTACATTAGGCTTCAGTATTTTTAGTGCCTAACTTCTCTTGGTTTATTATATTTGTGAAACCCATGGATTAAGAGCTATTTGGGTTTGTTTTGTTTTGTTTTGTTTCTTGCTAGTGAGTACAGAATAGGTTAATATTTTTAGAAAGTAATTTCTGTTATTATATAGACATGTTATACTAATGAAGCAAGTGAATGTTCTGATTCCTCTGTATTTTCTAATTAATGATTTGAAGTGATTAAAAGGCAGTGGCTCTGTGATTGTAAATTTTCCTTATTATGGAAGTGAATTTCTGTGTTTTAGAATAATTAAAAATATCAGTGCATTCATAAGCCAATAGGTGAAAAATTTTAAAATATGATTTCAAATTTTGAAATTTCTCATATTATTTGATGCTTTGCTAAGAAGCTGATTCACTTAACATTTCTCTATCACAAAAATGATACTGTTTGCTTTTAAAGGGGGTCATTACCTTGCGTGATCATTTACTGGGGTGATTTAGATACGATTTTAAAAACTGAAGTATGTTTTTTAAAAATTCTGTCATGGTGTTCATGTGATTATGGCTTCATAATGTTTCACATGAGATACATAATGCCACTTTTTGCTTACATTTCTTTTTGAATATCCACACACACATTACACCCCCACCTTTTTTTGGTTAATAATGACAGACTAAACTATTAAATCCAGAACCCATTCCATTTAGAACTTTCAGAATGACTGTATTTTAAGTTTCTTAAACTAAAATGAAGGGTTGTAGTTCCTTCCAGCTCTTAGATGGTACTGTCACAGGCCTGTGTAATTGCATAATTGCTAAAACATTCATAAGTATGGTATACCCTAAATAGGATGCTAATTCTGAGGACTAGGCTCACCCTGGTTACTCTTTACAGTAAGGAGTAAATACATAACCTGCCATATTTGGCATGTGTTCATAACTCATTTTGTAATTGTCTTAATTTTCAGAGGTTGGAGGTTTGCGATGTCCACTCAAGTTGCAATGCAAAACTCTGGTTCATACTCAATTTCTCAGTTTCAATCCAGAATGATCAGGTGAATCAGCTGGCTTTCTTCTTTTTATACTTTGTTGAAAGGGGAGGGGAATAATTTTTACATGGTCTAACTTGGTTTAAAAAAAAAAAAAATCTAAAAGATTTTTGTTTCATTCCAGAAAAGAAAGTTTAGATTCTTTATTAAAATGAATTTAATGTCTAAATATATTTTTTATTGTGTAACACTGAGAGCATTTTAAAAAGATGTTAAGATTTTGAATTTTTTTACATGCTCATCTCTATTTTCTCACGTTCTACACTTTGAATCTTATAGTCTTTATTCATTAGAGTATAGACCATACAAATGAATCTGTAGACATGTTTCCTTGATATACTAACTAAAAATAAAAGAGAGGTCATTAAATGCCCTTTAAAGAGGCAGGCCTATATATGTATCAGGGTAAAAAGCTGATCATTTGGGGGAAAAATTGATTCGTCTTGTAACAAGGCTATTGTTTAAAGAAAATCATTTTGTTTTTTTTAAGGTGGACCAAATTACGAATTAACATGCTTCCTGCTACAATAATTTGTGAGCCGATTTCAGAATGCTTTGTTGCCAGTTTAATTATTGGATGGGCAGCCCACCATGTATTCAGATGGGATATTATGGTATTTTTCATGTGTCATTGCCTGGCATGGTTTATATTTGACTACATTCAACTCAGGGGTGTCCAGGTATGTGGACAGGGATGAAAAGGTTCGCAGTCATTTGGTGGAACTAAAACTTTCTAATTTACAAAAGGTTGAAGAAAATCTATCTGAGCCATTCGTCAGCTTCCCATTGAAGGTTAATATCAGATTTAAACATTCCTTTCCTTAGTGGAATGCAGACACAAAACTCAACTTGATTTTCAACTTTTAGTTGGTTATACAGTCACTTTTATTAAGACTCCAAAAAAAAAAAAATGTTAAGCAAATCAAAAAGTATTCAAATTCAGAATGTATAAGATAGCAGTTTTTTTAATGCTTCTTATCTACTCATAATTAACATTTGTTAACCAATATAACATAATAGTTGAATTATCTAAAGAAACGAGACTTGACTTTATGTAGTGTACTGAAAAGAGTGAATTCAAAGAATTTAATTTTTTAACTATGTCTGTCTTTAGTCTGACAGTAAATCTTCTTTTTTTTTTTTTAATTCCTAGGGTGGCACACTGTGTTTTTCAAAACTTGATTATGCAGTAGCTTGGTTCATCCGTGAATCCATGACAATATACATTTTTTTGTCGGCATTATGGGACCCTACTATAAGCTGGAGAACTGGTCGCTACAGATTACGCTGCGGAGGAACAGCAGAAGAAATCCTAGATGTATAACTACAGCTTTGTGACTGACTGTACATAAAGGAAAAAAGAGAAGTATTATAAATTATGTTTATATAAATGCTTTTAAAGATCTACCTTCAGTAGTTTTATCATATGTATGTTTTGGTATCTGTTCTTTAATTTATTTTGCATGGCACTTGCATCTGTGAAAAAAAAAAAAAAACCAACACATCTGTAGTCTTGGCCAAATGGTACACTTTATTTTGTGGAAGTAGGAAAATCAGGAGAATTGGTTCTAGGAACCTGGATTTGATTTCTGTTGTTTATTTTTTTAATATGTATATATATATATATATGTGTGTGTGTGTGTGTGTATGTATATGTGCATATATATGTGTATATATACATATATATATATATATACACACACATATATATATACACTCTGCAACAAACACTGACAGTATCCTTCAGTAGAGAAAGTTTCTTATTTGTCAGTACACTTTTAGAACATTTATAGGATGGCAGCAGCTTTGGGGGTTTAGAAAAGACTAGAAGGTGATCACTGTTCATGTCTAACATGAACGGTGTTACGCAGTGAACAATCCATAGTGAGGTACTAACTGAGAAACTTTTTCATGCTTTATGCCTACCTCTTGTAGTTGTTGCAGAGCAGATATAAATTGTAATAAGGTAGCTGGGCCTTGCAAACACAAACACAAAAACTTTTAAAAATAATGATAATAAAAGAGCTGGAGTCTAGTATTTCTATGAATCTGTGAGAGATATTTTTTTGGTCTCACTGCAATGAACCAAAAGTGGTTGAGTTTGGTTTTTATTTGTAGCCATGTATTGAAGGCATCTTTTTGACCAACTCTTGTTGGTTCTGTCTTGAACCATTGTTAATCACTGTGCTGGTAAATCTTTCCTTCCCTGCTCCTCACCCAACACACCCCATCTTTCCTTAACTTTTTTTTGGGGGGGTGGGGGTGGTTTTGTTTTAGTGTGAGTGGATGTTTTGATAGTTGTGAGGAATAATGCATTTCAGACACATTTCACACATGAGCTATTTTCTTACACAGTATGTCTTATTGTTAAAAAGAATGTAATTTCATGATACAGGTATTTAATATCTTTTTTAAGTAAGTAAATATTCTAGCCATCAATAATTAAATTGCAGTAGAGTATTAAGAGGGGACAGGATGAGTTTTACTCATAAAATTAATCAGTATCAAACTAAGTCTACTGTGTGTGTGTGGTTGTTTTTTTTTTTTTTTGGTTTGTTTTTTGGTTTGTCTTTTTTTTACTATTATAGTCTAGTCTTATTTAAATTGGATTTTTGTATTCCAGTTTGTATGACAAAATAGACTAGATCAGTGCTAGTTGTAAATGCATGCTGTATTTCACTCTTCTCTCCCCCATCATGCCGCTAAACTTGCTTGTCAGGTTGTGCTTAACTTGTGGTGAACTGGACTTGTTTTTGTTTAAAAAATGTAGGCGAATATGTAAGGGACAGTGCATAAGCCTTTTCTCTTCTTTTTGGTAGCGGAATTTTTGCTTTTTCTGTAGGGTTGGACGGCATGTTGTCCGTATGAATGCCTGCTGCAGGGCTGACACTGGCAATATGGCAGCTTTAAATTCTAAGTTACTACAGTTTCCATGTCAAACCATATGTGTAGCATATTAGCAATAACTGCATATTTATAGGAAATGAACACTTTTTCACTTCACTGAGCCAATTCATTTAATTGTCTAATGACTATATACATGGTTTAAATTGTACTATATCTATAAATGTGTATATACCATGTATACACATAATATATAAGATTTTCTCTGGGCCAAACTGCTTCCTTCTTTTTTTTTTTTTTTGCCTTATGATGAATTTGTTTGAAGGGCATCTTCTTCTTGAACAAAGGCTTTGATGCATATTCCTTTCTATGTGAAATGGGTGGTATTGTTCCCTAAGGAAAGTTGCACAGTGAAAACCAGTCTAGTTGTGACCCACTCCGTGTTTTATGTTTTTCAATCACTGTTGTACAAGTTGAATTTTGTAATGCGTTGGTTTGTTTAATGAAGTTTGGTTGATGCCATCCTATGCACTGCCGAAGTGAAATCTTGCTTATTACTTAGCTTTTTGCTGATGTCAGTATGGGCAAGGGAACAACAAAACCAAAATGGCTGGACAGACTTCTTGTGTTTTGTAAATATAGAAAAATGACTGTACTGTCTGTGTTTTATGTGGTAGTGGAGTATTTCCTTAAAGTGAAGCTTCACTTAAGCAGACAGCGTGATTCTTTGTTTAGTAAGTTTAGAGTGATAATAAAATGGTAAGAAGTAATATAAATGTTGAAGAAAGTATCACAACAGAACCATAGAAGTCCCAAATTAATAAACTATCTTTTCAAAGTGTCTAGAATATACCATGTTTTATTATTTAAAATCATTGTCTTAAGTTTTTTGTTCAAAAAAATAAAAATTTGAATACAATCAAAACATTAGCAATAATGTATTTTTGTTTCCTGTCTTTTTATTTTACATTTTTATAAATAATCTTCACATGTTCTACCATTTGCATCAGAATTATTAGAAGAATTCTGTCAAGTGTTAATTTTGTAATCTTCCTTTTACCTGTGCTACAGGCAGACTTAAGACTTCACAAAGTCGGGCTTTTCAATGTTGGTTGCATGTTAGAATCACCTGGAGAACTTTTTTTAAAATACAGATGCCTGGGCCCTGCCCACAGAGATTCTGGTTTAATTATTCTGGGGTGGGGGCTGAGCTCTGCAGGTTGTTCTACTGTGCAGATAGAACTGAGACGCACTAGTCCATAATAACATTTAGAAAAGTCCCATTGGTCCTTTTGGCCCCCCTCTTACCTGGGCTCACAGCCTGAACTCAGCCATCTAGATCTTACAAAGCTAGTGGCTAGGAAAGGCGGGTCCGGGGAAAGGAATGGAGTGGCATTGCTGCTGGAGGCCTAAATGGAAGACAGACTAAGCTGCACCCCACACAGCGTCCAGGGCCAGGCCCCTCCCAAGCGAGAGACACTCCCAGGCCTGTTTTACCACCAGCCTGGGAGAGAAAAACACTCCTAACTGGAGAGCCAATCCCAGGGGAGGATGGGGGGCAGGGGAGATGTAAAGGGGTTCTGTCTGGCCGGGCGTGGCCCAGTGAACAAGCTCATTTTTCCTAGTTTGTAAAGTACACTTGTAACCCTAAAGTTTAAGAAATGATCAACAAACAGTTGAGTGTAAGTCTTAGAATTTTATAGCTAGGCAAACTTCAAAGAGCCCTCTCACCCTTGTTTTAGAGCAAAGAAGCTGAGACAGCCACTGTGAAAGCTGCACTCAAAAGAGTTAGGTAGACAGTTGCTGGCAGAGCTGGGAGTGGCCCCTTTATATAGTGTATGAGGTCCCAGTGCTGTGCATGACTCCACTAGCTCATGTGGTCTGAAGTTCTGCCCACAACAGCTTTAAATCTTGTTACATAAACCCTAAATTTTTTTAAATCGTTTTTTAAAAAATAACCACCTATAGTCCAACTCTTAAAAATTGTTCTAGAGAACAAGATGCAAACCTGCAGCACAAGAACGTAAATTATTATAAAGCTAGTGTAATATAAAATGTTTTCTATACATCATTTGATGGAGAAAATTAGTACATACCACGAGACTACATTCACGTAGATGAAAATAGTTCAGACATTTCCTTTTGAAGTTGATGAGGATATATTGTTTATTTTATTCATTTCAAGTTACATTTTGACTACATCAACTTTATTTTGTTGTAAAGAAAACAAACACTGTAAAGTGGTGAACAAGGATCCCTGCAGAGCTGCTAGGATATGCTTTTAATTGAGTCATTTGCCTAGACAATATTAATATCTTCCAGATAGTTTAAAATAACTACCTCCGCATTTTCTAAAACGAATCAAAATAACACATCTTTAACAGTTTCTTAATCAGCTAGTTGCCTAAGAATCAAAATGTGCTAAACCCTTTGCATGGCCCCTCTCCAGTTCTGGGAGAGATTGGCAGAGGCTGTGGGTGTCTGTGGAATGGTTTCATGCAGTTACACTGTTTATGCTGTTTAGACTATTAGTCATCAAGACATCCATGCTAACAGCATGGACTTGTAATTATCTAAACAATTTAAGGATATCATTTCTTTTCAGATGTGGACGTATCTGTACCGCCCTCCCCCACTGCCTCCACACCTCCCAATGTCATCGTCTTTTTACTTTGTTGGCTTACACTTGTCATCAGCCCTGAAACTTCTGTCATCTCCACAGGGGGAGAAAAACATCCAGGAAACAAGGCTGCCAAACCTGGGGTCAGACTGAGCCTTTTGATAGCTATGGGTCTTGGGGCAGCGTACTTAACCTTCTGAGCCTAAGTTAGTTACCATGTGAAACAGGGAGGTAATTTATATAAAGCATAGTGATGATTAGTTCCCCTTTCAAAGAAGAAAGAAGTAGTTAAAAAAAAAAAAGTGCCACAGGTGCCTTGGAAAGAGATTTCAAGAAGGAAAGGGTCAAGAGTGAGGTCATGGACAATAAAGCATGAGAAAGGCTGGTGAGCCCGGAAGCAGACACTTCCTACAGTGTCAGCAGTGTTACTGGGTCTCGGTCCATTGTGAATTGCCTCAGATCATGAGAGGCAAAGCCGCAGCAGGTGAGTAACACACCTTTGTGAATGATCTGTCTTCTTTTACGTTATGGTGTCTTTTGGATGAAAGAGAAAGGGGTGGGGCTTCCAGATAGAGCCAGAAATTGCTTCTGACTGAGTGCGCCCATCTGGCTCCTGTGCCAGGAAAACATGTTAAGAATGGCTGCTCCTAGGAAGCCAGTTCAGTAGAGCAGAAGGAGCAGAAGTCAGATTCTTTGGATGTAAGGAGCACATGAAGAAGAAATAAAAACTATGGGTACAGATATTTGGAAACTGCAACAGGGGTGTACTTTCTAACCAAGGTCCCAGTAATCCTAGGCTAAAAAGCACTGAAGTCACAAAGAAATGATGAAGGGTAATTATCCATCCACATATTCCCGTCATGTGACTTGATCCTAGCTTAATCTCCCCACGCCATGACTCGCATCCAGCATGGAATTTGGGGTCCTACAGCCCACAGTCTGCACCTTTTTATTGTGTTCTCATTTTGGCTTATTTTACTTAATGCTTGGTCTCTACATTGACCCAGAGCTTAACCTCCGACTTGGGCTCTCAGCATTACTCAAAGCCCAGTGAAAGGTAGTCCTTCTTTTTCTCATTTCATTCAATCTGTCTCACTACGTCACCCCCACCCCTGAGCCTCACTGTCATCAGACCATTCTCTCCAAGTTGAACCAGAGCTTCCTTGCTCGAATGTTTCCTTGGCCTGAAAGTTCCTGCCCTTCCCTGTATCTTCAATTTCTCCAGAGCTCCGTGTACTTACATTATCCGCTTCATTTTGTCAGGCGTTCTACTTCCAGGCTGCGTTATTTCCAGCTTTTTAAGGGCCTGAACTTGGCATGCCTTAGTCGTTAGTCATTTGTGTTCCCTTTTCTCTTTGCGCCCACCCTTGCCTTCCAGTGCCTTCACATAATAGTTACTCTCATGTTTTGGGATGGTCTCGGAGAAACTCATTAATTCTGGTTCAAATGTCAAGTAACATTTGACCTGCTCATTGTGTGAGCAATGCGTTTGCTACTTCATTTTTTACCCTCTGCTGAACAAAAGGATTTCTCTGCATGAGTAAAATACTATATTTTTGTTTCACTTTTCTGGAGTCTTCTAGTTCGGGTTTTTGTTTGTTTACTTTGAGAAGCCAGCGGTTATTGGGAGGAATCAGAAGTCACCATGGTAAGTCATCTCACCAACACCCTACAACCCTACTGGTTCTTGTGTTTATTTTTTTTAAGGTAACACGCTGGTTTTCAAATCCTAAAAATAGAACATATTTACTATAGAAGACCTGAAACATAAATAAATAAAAGCACTCCTATGTATACACCCAAGAGAATTGCAAACAGGGAACATATGTCCACACAAAAGCTTGTACATGAATGTTCATAGCATCATTATTCATAATAGTCAAAAAAGGGGAAACAGCTCAAATGTCCACCAACTGATGAATAAATAAAACATGGCATATCCATACAATGGAACATTTCAGCCCTAAAAAAGGAATGAAGGACGGATTCATGCCCCAACACAACCTTGAAAACGTGCTAAGGGAAAGAAGCCAGATGCAAAAGGCCCTCTAGTGTATGATTCCATTTGTACGAAATGTCTGGAGTTGACAAATCCATGGAGACAGGAAGTAGATTAGTGGTTGCCAGTGACTGGAGCATAGGAGAAATGGGGAGTGACTCCTAATAGACAGAAGGTTTCTTTTTGGAGTGATGAAAATGTTTTGCAATTAGAGGGGTGATGGTTGCACAACCTCATGAACATACTATACACCACTGAATTGTACACTTTAAAAGGTGAATTTTATGGTGTGTGAATTATTTCTAGGTTTTTAAATAAAAGAAAAATAGAAATCACTGTTAATGTATTATTTCCTTCCAGTTTTCTGACACATTACTGAAATACTTTCCAGAGAGGGTGTGTGTAGCTGCTGCTCATTACTTGGCACGCTTGCTAGAACGCAGAATTGCAATTTTCTAGATCTTTCTAAATTGGACAGATGAAAATATTGTACCTCATTGTTTCAATATTTGGATTTTTGTTATGACTGGTAAGATTGAGTATTTCTGTATGTATGATTTTTAGCCATTGGAATGTCTTCCATTTCTTAATCTTATTTGAGGGTCTTAATGCTTTCTTATTGCGCATTCTACATTTCTTTTTAACCATATAAAACAATTTACATTACAAACAGAACACTGCTAAAAATCTTTACATTTAGGATAATGTTTCCCCAAGACAAGATGAAGTAGGCATGGAAATAATTGATTGGCATTTGTGCAACTAAATGGCCCACACAAGTGTCCAGATCAAATATGAGTTTTCCCAAATGTTATTCCCCGCCCTCTTTTATCAAAAATCCATTTTCAGCTTTGAATTATCAGTATTTTCAGCATCTGTATCTATTTACACTTGTGACATAAAGCTTACTTGGTCTTTGGGTACTGTTTCTCCAATACATTTCTGAACTTTTTTGCTAATGTTTGATTATTTTCTAGGCTTTAGAGTGAGGTTATGTTAACTCTGAAAAGTCAATTGGCCTTTTTTTAAACATTTATTTTAAGTTTGCTCTAGAAAAACATCTACGGAACTAGGAATTATCTGTTCCTGAAACTTTGAAAGGATTTATCCATAAACCTTTACAGGCCTGGCACTCCAATAACATTTTCAGTTTATTTCATTGATAATAATCAGTTCATATTTCCTACCTTTCTTTAAGTCACTTTTAGTTATTTACACCATAGAGATGCACTTAGTGTTTTCATAATTCTTTACACACTCTTTCTGTCCACATGTGCTGTTGGGCAGGAGGTTTGCAGCCCCTGTGCCGGTTGAACTTGGCGGGGCTTCTGTCATCTATGCGCAGAGTTGCCAGCAAGGCCATCCCTCCCATGGCCACCAGTATCTTCTCACTATAAAGAAAACCTGACCCTGTTACTCCTCTTAAAACACTTGAATGGTTTGATGATCCTTACCTTCAGAATAAATCCCAAACTTTTCTTATGGCAGGGAAGCCATTTAGGTTAGGTCCCTGCCAACCCCTTCAGCCTCTTCTCACCACCACCCTAACCCACTCACATAAACTTGCTTCACAGTAAACTTACTGCAGCTTCCCTGACATCTGCCCTTTCCTGCTCTGGGCCTTTATACTTCTTGTTTCCTTACTTGGGTCCTCCAATTCTTCTAGCTAAACCCACCCTGCCCTTAGGACTCAACACAGATGACAACTCCTTCAGGACTTCATCTTCCCACGGGCTACATACCCACATGCCTGCCTCCACAGCCTCACCCCTCACTTCTGCCCTCGCATGTAACACTATTTTAATTGCCCCTTTCGATGTTCATTATTAGATGGGGAATGTCAAGGACAAGGAGGTCAGTGACACTTGACTTTGTGTCCCAAGCACCTAGCTGAGGACCTGACACGAAGTCCATTCTAGTGAATGAATTAATGAGCAAATAAAGATAAGTGTGCCTTTATCACTAATCTCATGCCTCCAGCTAATCACCTAGTGGTTAGGCCGGCTGTGGAGCCAGACTGCTTGGGTGCATTTTCCAGGGTCAACATTGGCTTCCTGGACCTCTCTGTGCCTCCGTGGACACCAATGTTATCTGCTCAGGGTCGATATGAGAATTAAAGGAGACAATGCATATGAAAAGCCACATTCTCAATAAAAGCTTTGTGTTACTATAAGGATCTGAAGTGCTAGGCGGTGGTCATTAAATGAAAATGGAAGCTTGGTTAACCTGTGGACAAAGCCACCCTTCTTTCAAAGCCTGAGGAAAAGAATTGATCACAGTCTGATGGAGAAGGCTGCAGATTTTCTAGGGGAACTGACCCTCAGTCCTTGGTGCTTCAGAGTAAATATGCTAGCGTTCAAGGAGAAAATCAATCTGATTTATTTGAACTATGATAAATAGTGCTATTGTAGCCCATATAATACTGTCCAGAGTGGGAGGGCCAATGGACTGAGTGGCAAGGCCTAGCAGGTAGTTGTACGACTTCACTGCGCAAGCCTGCATTCCTGCAGGAACAGTCCACAAAACGTGCAAGCTGGGGGAAACTGGTGTTCATAGCAGAGCATTAAACACATGTGGAATGTGCACCCATGGCATAGGCAACATTCAAAGAATTGTACCTGGGAGAAATATGTCTAACTATGGTTCTTTTAATGGACAACTGGCTCTGGATAACTCAGGCAGTTCCCGAGGTGTTCTTTGACTCTGGGCACCGAAAACAGTGATCGTGGAGGGCTGAGGTCTTTCTAGAACTGGCCACCTGAAAGGAAATATTTTTTCTCGTGGCTTTGTAGCCTCCATGGTTCCCAAACTGTAGTATGAATAAGAATTATTTTAAATGCCAACTGCAGTGACCCATTACCATGTGTTGAAGCCAAGAATTCTAAACGTTTATGAGCTTTTCTAAGGTCCTGATGTAGGTCCTTTCTAGTACACTTTGAGGAACATTATAGTGAAGGTATGTCACCAAGGGGAGCCGTTTTACACACGTGGTGGCTTTGGGGACAGGAGACTCAGCCCTTAGGGAATCATTTTTTTTATTTCTAGATGACGTGGCTGTGATGTTGTGATTTATGATAAGATATATGAGGTCTTCATCGTTTCTGGCACAGAGCTTCTAAAACCCTTAGTTCCTAAGTGATGAGAGGTGTCTTTTGTTATGTTAATGAGGTGACTTTTAGAAAGCACCTAAGATGGGGGCTAATTGCTAGGAGAACCCACAATGTGATTTGAGAGTTGGAACTTTCAGTCCCACCCCCCTGACCTCTGGGAACAGAGAGGGGCTGGAGGTTGAATCAACCCCCCAAATGGCCAGTGATTTAATCATGCCTGTGTAATGAAACCTCCATGAAAACCCAAAAGACAGGGTTCAGAGAGCTTTCAGGTTGGGAAATACATGGAGGTTTGGGAAAAGTGGCAGCTTGGAGAGGGCATAGAAGCTCAGTGCCCCTTTCCCCATACCTTGCCCCATGCATCTCTTCCATCTGGCTGTTCCTGAGTCTATATATATATATATTCCTTTTATAATAAGCCAGTAATCTAGTAAGTGAAATGTTTCTCTGAGTTTTGTGAGCTGCTCCAGCAAACTAATTGAACCCGAGGAGGGAGTATGAGAACCTTCAAGCTCTAGCTGGTTGGTCCGAAGCACAATGACAACTTGGACTTGGCATTGGCACCTGAAGTGAGAGGGGAGGAGGGGGCAGTCTTGCTAGACTGAGCCCTTAACCCGTGGGATCTGACACTATATCCAGGTGGACAGTATCAGAACGGAGTTGAATTCTTGGACACCCAGCTGGTGTGCTGAGCAAGGTGTGGCGGTAAGTGGGGAATCCTCCCCCTCCACACGCTGGAATTTTGACCAGGAAACAAATAGTGGCCCAATAGAAATGTAACCACCACAGGTTGTGACAACACACAGGAATGTGTATAGCAGGCCCAGCGGAATAGCAGATGTGGGCTGGCAAACAAGAGGTCTGATAACAGAGGAAATAGAGGCAGAGGAAAGTTTGTTGGAACATTAACAGGTCTCAATTTTTTTTTTTAGAAACTGTGATTTTTACCTTTATCACCCAGGAAACTGGAACTTCAATTTTTTACTTTGTTCACATGGGTTAGTCCAAAGAGGGGTTGGGGGAATGTGTGGAGGGGTACCACTGCTGTCTGATGAGACTGAACCAAAACTGCCAAGTGAATGTAGGAAGGAGTCTCTGTCCTCAGAGTCCCCACTGATTTGGCCCATTGTTAGGGAATTCTGGGAAAATGACAACCTATGTAGCCATTTCAGATCTCAGTCCCTCCCATCTAGGACAACTTGCCTCCAAATGAAGACCCCAGAAAAGGGGATGAGGGCCCAAACCTGGCTGCCTTACCTCCTTATTGTGACCATCTCTGGGGAAACAAACATGATTCTACCGATGCCAGAAGCACTAGAAAGAAGGTTTAGCTTTCTTGCCTCCGAGAGCAGAGACCGCACCCGCAAAAGCCTTCATAGAAATCTCCCTGCTTCTTGTTCCAGTTACTGCTGGCCCAAATTACAGTGGCAGTCAGTCCACTTTTACTTGAAGGATTCCAACAGCTGCCTTGCCAGATTACAGGGCAAAAGAGATTACAAACAAAGGGGACATGTTTTCAGAAAGAGTCCAAACTGAATGGCCAGAAGTAGTGGGTAAGCTGAGGCAGAATTAATGAGAGACACAGTAGAAAAATTCAATTAAAACATAATGAGGGGGGAAAACATAATAAGAACTTCTAAGAAGATAGAATTAGAGCATAAAAAATGAAATGATGGAACTAAAAAGCATGACTTCTAAATTTAGAAATGCAAAGCAGAAATGAAAGAGAATGGTTACTTCTAAAAACCAAATTAGCGTTTGGGGGTATGAGGGGTGCCCCAATAACCCAGAGCAATGTACAGCATACTAAATATGGAGAAAAGTACACAGATACAAGACATGGAGGAACAAGTAGGTGGAGACTTAATAGTCTAATAATAAGAGTTCCAGAAGGAAAAAGGAGGAGATAGAAGAAAACTAAAGAAAGACGATGATTTTTATATGAAGGACTTCCTAGTCCCTGGTGGGTGTAATGAAAAGACACTCACACAAAGACTGTCCTGGTGAAATTTCTGATCTTCAAGGATAAATTTAAAGCTCATCAGCCAGAAAGAACAACTTATCGACAAAGGAAAGAAAGTGAGGCCCTCCATGGACTATTAGCAATACTGGAGGCTCTTGGGAGATAAAGGAATGATATTTACAGGCTATTAAGGGGTGGAGGGGGGGCAGGGCATTGGTTTTTGTGATCTCAAAATCTTATCCAGTCAAAACATAATGATATGAGGGCAAAAAGAAGGCATTTTTGGACATGTAGGGCCTCAGAAAGTATACCATCCATATCCTCTATCTGAAGAAATTAGTCAAGTACATACTCAAGAAAACAACCCCAAACAAAAATCTCTGCATAGAAGACAAAGAATACAAGAAAACAGTGATGAATAATGAACCTTGTATTTATGAGACAGGGTCTAAATGGATCATGCTAGCGTGACATGGAATAAGAAAAAATTTTGAATCAGATAAAACTTATTATAGAGGAAAATTTCAATAGCCTTGGCTAGAATCCTGTTATCTCAAACCTAGGAGTAGAGATGTGACAGAAAATGGAGAAGTAAATGTGTTTTCAAGCTTGCTATGATTTAGGAGTCGAGAAGGAGTGGGGCTGCAATGTCATTACACAGTGCACAGCAAACAACTGAAAATTGCTTCTTAGACCTGAAAAGTCCTTTGTCCATTCTTCCACCGAGGATTTCTTACTGGCAGTAGTACCCCTTCTCTCTCTCTCTCTCTCTCTCTCTCTCTCTCTCTCTCTCTCTCTCTCTCTCTCTCTCTCTCTCTCTCTCTCTCTCTCATCTATCTATCTATCTATCTCAATTTAACCTAGTTGTCTCTCCTTTCTTTACTTTCTCGACTCTTCATCCTTTTCTGGTTCCTATCCATTCGTCTTACTCTTTACGTAGGGTAAATTAACCAGATTGCAAATTTAGTTCTAGGCATGCTCATGTAGATCCAAAACCCATCAAGATGCTCAGCTGAACGAAAGGAACAATTTCTCCCTTAGTAATCAAAAAGACGAGCAGGAAGCCTGTAATTGTGGTCTTTCCTTTTACAGAATCCACCCTCATTAGAAGGCTGTGCACTGTGGAAGAATATTTCTCTCCCTCTGTTACAGAGTCCTGTAAGAAGTTCACAGTCATTGGAAAGCTGTAGGTTTGAGAATAGGGGTAGGGATGAAGGTAGGGACACTGAGATGAAGATGGAAAGGTCAGCAGGGCCAGAGCATGCTGAGCCTTGCAACCCTGGATAAAGACTTTAGGCTTTATCCTGAAGACAGTGGGGAGCCATTGAAGGTTTTCTGTTAGAAAGATTTCTCTGGCTGCTATGTGGAGACAAGCGAGTGTGTAGTGATAATGACCTTGAAGGCAGAGAAACCAACAGAATGTTGTTGCTCTAATTCTAGTGAGGAATTCTGTTTATTTGTGGAACCATCCCCACCCCTATGACCTAAGTGTGGTTAGAAACTTTTCTGTTTTCTTTTTTTTTCTTTGTGCAGGTCAGATGGGAAGGTGGCACTTATTATACAAACCGCTCACTTTCTACAATAAGAATGCTTCCTTGTTCCAGACCAACCCTAAGTCTGCCTATGAGGGTCTGATCTTCCAAAATGCCAGGAGGTTGACACCCAAGAAAAATGTCAGAATCAGAGCTGACTGCATCTGACTTCCTACCTTTACCTGCTCTCTCCAGGACGTCACTCCAATTTGTTCCTGAGTATGATTGGCTCTCAGTGCTACTGCCGTTATCTCCCTGTTCCAGTCTCCTGTTCACTCTTGGATATGATGACCAGCTTGGCTTTCCTTGCTGCTACCTAATATTCAAAGTTTGATTCTGCAGCATGTTAAAATTAAACCTTGTTGAATTCACAGCTTCATCATGTCTATTACAAAAGTTATGGCATTGACCAGAAAGTAGGTCCCCAGAATTTATTTGTGTGGGGGGGTGGGGTTCATGTGATTCAGAGTATCCCAAATCCCACTGAGCCTTCTGCCAGCACGTGCAGTTACTCTTCCTCCTCTTCTATTGGGGAGACCACGGTGATTTTGTAGGGGTTCAGAATGAGTCACCCCAAGATGTGCCTCTGTGGTACATGGATTGTTTTCAGCTAAAGGCAACAAAGACCCTGCAGGCTCAAGAGAAACTTGTGCCTACTCTCCCAACTACCTAGAAGAATTTGAATTAGGGGCTAGCTCATAATAAGAGACGATCAGAGATAACCATTGATGACCTATCTATAGGGCAGGGCAAATGTCTAATTACTGAACATCTACTCTTCTTATCGTCCTGCAATGACCTCCCTCCCATCTGACGCCCCAAGGTGATCCTTAGCCCAGAATGTCATATATACCATATTTTCCCCTTCTGTCTTCTAACCTCTCATGTATGTGGGATCTCTGACTCTCTCATACATGCAGAGTTCCCATATATATGTACGTAATTAAATTTGGTCATTCTCTGTTGCTTATCTATCTCATGTCTATTTGATTATTAGACCAGCTCAAAGAACCTTGAGGGTAGAGGAAAGTCTCTTTCTCTCCCACAATCTTCTGTAGGGAGTTTCCTTGTAAGAGGGAGCCAATTCTCTTCATGCCTCATTCTTATCATCTCTGATTGTCTCCAAACTTATAACCAGAATTATATCCTAACATGTTCCCAGGGGCCCAAAACTAGGAAAACGGGTTAGACCTCAAAAGACTTTTAAGCCTTTGCTGATTTTTACCAGCAAAACCCCGGGGGAATGTGTATGAGATTAGGGCTTCACCAAGGACAGAAGGTCACAAATAAAGATTAGGCGACATCTTTCAGTCTAATATTTTTCCCAGAGATTTTGGATGAAAATGCCAGCTACAATATCTGGGAGTGAGTCTAATTGCTTTTCTCAATTTGCTGACTGGAAACTGACTCAAAGATGAACCACCAAATTAGGCAACGAAGTCAGAAATTTCTGTGTATAGTGGAGAGGAAGGAATAGAAAGACTTAGCAAGACAGGGATTTTGGGGTGGATTTATTATATGTGATTCAGCCCCCCTCCCAATAAAGATCACAAATATACTCTTATCACCAAACCATTAAGAAATACATTGGGGGCCAGCCGAGTGGCACGTTGGTTAAGAGCTGGCTTGGGACGCCAGCTCTGAGCAGCAGGGCCCCGGTTAGGATCCCACATGTGGGCCAGTGACACTGCCCTCTCTGCAGCTAAGATGGTGGAACAACAGCTCGACCTGGAGCTGGGCTGCCGTGAGTCGCCAGCGATGGCGTAGGCTGCAGCCCCTGCAGCAGTGGGCTGCTGTGAGTTACCGTGTGCAGCTGGCAGCTGGTGTGAGCTACCAAGAGCCACCGTGAGCAGCCGTCCAGAGGCCGGCGACCGATCTGCCTCGCCCGGGAAGAGCGCAATGATGGTGCCAACTTGGGCCAGTGAAGCAGCGTCCTCCACAACTAGACTGAACAACAAAAGGACAGCAACTTGTCTGTTCCCCTTCCCTGATTCTCCAATAAAAAATCTTAAAAAAAAAAATACATTGGTTCAGGGAGAGCCAGTCTTTATAAAGCATAGGTAGACCAAGGATGCGACGAGGGTGATGGGGTTGTGGGGTGATGGGGTGAGGGTAGAGGCATCACCCTTAACCATCAGAGGCATTGTATCTATAGTTATTATAATTGGCAAAGGTAGTACAGTGGTAATATGAATGGTCTGATTTTAATGGCATCTAATTAATTAATCAGAAGTTACAGAAGTGAAACAGATAGGCAGCCTACCGCAAGGATTTACTTGATTTATGGAACCCAAAAAAACCCAAGTCTGGTGGAAAGAGACCTTACTTGAACCACTACCACAGAAAATCTCACTTCTTCACTCAATTCCCAGGCCTTATTTATTTCAAAATGCTGAGCCCCTGAAATGAAAGGAAGGGTGCAAACCCCTGACAAAAGATTCTGTGATAACATGACAGATTTATACTGTGCCCCTTCCTTTTTGTCTTCTCCAAAGAGACAGGGTAAATGTACACCTAGGGAAAAGAAAAATCCAAACCTTTGGCTTGAAATAATGGGAAACTAGAGTGTCACTATGGATTACCAGTCAATGGCTGCCTATGGAGATCATATTATAAATGCTTTAATTCTCATCAGCCTCGTGTTGGGCCCTGTGAGACTCCCAACCCATCTTGTGGTTGAGTGTATAGCTAGAATAGATAAATTCAGCAATTGGCATAGTTTCCAAATTTGCTTCCTAGCCTCTGGCATGAGAGCTGTTATAGTAAGAAAAGCAAATTAAGCCTTCAAGCAATACTGTTCAATACAAATATAATGTGAGCCACATATCTAGTTTTAAATTTTCTAGTGGCCATAGTTTATAAAGGTATAAAAGAAACAGTTGAAATTAATTTAAGTAGTATATTTTATTTAATCCAATATATCCAAAATACCATTTCAATGTGTAATCAACATACAACTTATTAATATATTTATTTTTGTAGTCAGTCTTCAAAATGTGGTGCATGTTTTCTAGTTACAAAACATCTTATCATGGATTAACCACGTCTCAAGTGCTCTGTAGCCACGGGTGGCTAGCAGTTACGGTATTGGACAGCACAGCTCTAGAGTGTCCTGTCCCTCCCATGACAGTAAGCCAAAAGCAATGACACATTACCCGAAGATTCTCAGAAATGAGTGTGCAATCAAAAAAGAGTTGAAAGTTGCAGGGATATGGTTCTTTTCATATCCTTTTTTTTTTTAAACATCTCTATTTTGCCTTTGCAGCTGTCAGCTCTCAAAGAAATATAGAGGATTATCATAGGCTTAATTAGCTAGTAACTCAAATTCCCTCTGCTGTTTCAGATGTGGTTTCTTTACTGGAGCAAATCAGCACAGTCCCTAACATCTGGTATGCCACTATGAATGTGGTAACTGTTTCTGTCCATTCAAATAAGGAGAAAGGCTGAGTTGCAATTGGCTTTCGCCTGGCAGGCAGAGCTGTCCACCTTCACGGTCTCACCTTGGCTTTGCATCAACTCTGCCTCTGAGCCACCACGCTTGACTTTTTCCCTATTCCACAGACATGATGTTGGCCCATTATATTGATGACATCACACTAGTGGGACTTGGAGGCCAGGATGTAGCAGGTGCTTTAGATACCTTGGGTGAGATACATACGCGCCTAAAGTGAGAGATGTATCCCATGAAAACATAGGGGCTGCTACCACATTAAAGTATCAGTCCCTCATAAAGCCCAGGGAGTTAAGTATCACCTCCAAAGGACAAGGGAGGTGCAACTTCTACCATCAAGGAAGAAGCACATTGCTTGGCAGTCCTCTTTAGATTTGGGAGGCACTATATATATCACATTTAAGCATGCTGTTTTGACCTAAAATGCTGCCCAGATTGAGCAGGACGAACAGCAAGAAAAAAATGAAGTAGTGGGTGAGGCACCTTTCCTTATCAGATATAAATCTGATGATCCACTTAGAAAAATGTTGATGCTTATTTCCACTGCTATAAACTCTTCTAGTTTAGAACGACTGTTTCTACCAGGGACGTAAACATGATGACACTGAAATAAAAGCTGAGACAGTCACTTGGCCATCTGGGGCTCCTCATATCACTTGAAGAACAGGTAAAAGGGAGTTATGGTTTTGACCAGAATGTTATATCCTGATTATCAATAAGAAATAGGATTGCTGTTACCCAATGGAGGCAGGAAGGAGGTATCTCTGAAGCCCAGAATATACCTTATACCACTTAATGAAAAAAAACCAACAGTTTTTCCTCATCTTTTTCCTTATACGTTTGCAAAACTTCTGACACCAGCTATGTGAAGGTTACCCCCCTCCCCACCCCCACCAAGCAATCCTCTGAAATATGAGCTGGATATCCCACAATTTAACTCAATTCTGACACTGTCTACCCAGAGATAGTGTCAGATCCCACAGGTTAAGGGTTCAGTCCTACAAGACTGATCCCAACCCACTTCAGATGCCAATCGCGAGCCCCGGTTCTCACCTGTGATTCTGACCAATAGATATAAATCTGAAGTTCCCACAACCCCCACTTCAGGTTTGATTAATTTACTAGAACGGCTCACAGAACTCAGGGAGACACATTACTTACATTTATCAGTTTCTTAAAGAATATGATAAAGGACACAGTCGAACAGCCAGAAGAAGATATACATAGGTTAAATAGGGGAAGGTCTCAAGCTCAGGGACTTCTGTCCCAGTTGAGTTAGGGTGGGTCACCTTCCTAGGACGTAGATGTGTTCACCAACCCAGAAGCTCTCCAAACCTCGTACTATTGGGATTGTATGGGGACTTCCTTATGTAAGCATGATCAATTATTAACTCCATTTCCAGCTCCTCTCTGGAGAACCGGGTTGGGGCTGAAAATTCCAAGCTTCTAACTATGGCTTGGTCTTTTTGGTGACCAGCCCCCATGCAGGACCCATCCAGGAGCCCACCCAGAGTCACCTCATTAGAATAAAAGATACTTTTCATGCTCTTATCACTTAGGAATTTACAATGATTTTAGGAGCTCTGTGTCAGGAACTGGGCTGGGGTGTGTATATATATATATATATATGTATATATATATATATATATTGTGTGTATATATATATATATACACAATGTCCCTGTATTTCTTTGTTCAATAATGTTTTAAATAAAAAGTATGCATAGAATCCTCCAGCCAACATGCTAACTGATAGCAAAGGAGCATGGAATGAATGGTGGAGGACAGGAGACATATAAATAAATACCAGCTCTGACCATTTAATCAAATGTAGACAAAAAGGCTATAATATGTACCTGTATTTTTTTCCTTGCTGTGTCATAATTAATTGTCCTTTTTCTTCTTTTCTATTTCCTTAGAAATTTATATGGAGGTTGTGGTGAGGATAGTTATCTTTACAATATGATCCGTAGATTACAGGTTATAAAGACAGAATCCAGGTGGAACTAGAGAAATAATGTATGTTACTCAGAGATTCTGGACTTAAAGCTGAATGCTCTGACTGATGAGACCTTGAGCTGTCTCCTTTTGGAAAAAAGATAAGCCTGTTTTCATTTAGGGCAGCGGTTCTCAACCTTCCTAATGCCGCGACCCCTTAATACGGTTCTTCATGTTGTGGTGACCCCCAACCATAAAATTATTTTCGTTGCTACTCTATAACTGTAATTTTTCTACTGTTATGAATTGTAATGTAAATATTTTTTTGTTTTCCAATGGTCTTAGGCGACCCCTGTGAAAGGGTCGTTCGGCCCCCAAAAGGGTCATGACCCACAGGTTGAGAACTGCTGATTTAGGGGATAACTGAATTATCTCAGGCAGGAAAGTTGTTATTGGTAAGCCTAAGTATACAAGAAGGCTATATGTTAAAGTTGACAATACTGTAGATATCTGTCACATTTTTTGGCTGCCCAGCAATTTTCGAGCACCCTTACTATGTTTCAGGAATTTACCACCTGATAAGTCTCAGCGCCCCCTCCCCGCCAACACACACACACACACACACACAGACACACACACACACCTGCCCCTTAAGGTAAAAGCCCAGAAAACTTTCTTTCCGAGTTTTCCTGTCAACTGTGCTGCAACCATGTAATCCAGACTCCATCAATAAGTCTTATCCACGGAGACACTGATTTCGGAGTGAGCGATATCAGGAAGCAGGACTGCGCGCACACACACACACACACACACACACACACACACACACACACACACACACATATATATATATATATATTTTTTTTTTTTTTCTGTCAATAGGGTGGAAGTATCTGGCTTTCAGAGCCCTCAAGACCGAGTTCTTACTGAAGAGATGACACAGCTGCTGGAAGGAATAGCAGTTTCAATAACATTGGATTCTTGACACAGAAGTAGCAGCAGGGGAAAAAATCAGAGATTTGGCTAGTGCTCAGAGGAAATGACTAAGGTTTTTCTCATAAAGCCTGTTTATTGGCATGGCTTCGGGCCCCTAGAAATGTAAGGCTGTGGCTGATTCTCAGGTTTTGTCAATTAGTCTGCAAACTACCCAATATCCAGAGACAGTTTCTGTTGCTTGCACCTGGTAATTCTGACTGATCCATATGGGTTCCACCTGAAAGGGTTGAAGGGTACATGAAAAGAAGGAATGGAAAGCAAGCCTAGAAAGTGTGATTATGGAACTCGTGCAGGTTTCTGGGCAGAGAACTGATATAATCGTAGCGGTGCTTCGAGAAAATTAAACTGGCACCAGGAGGGAAACTTTATGAAGGAGGGACTTGAGACAAGTTCCAATTTAGGCCAAGGGAAGGCCAATGGGGACATCATTGTACTAGTCTCGGTGGGACGCTGGGGCTTGGGCTAGACGAGGGGTCTAGATCACGGCTAGTAGATGTGGATAACAGTCTCATTCCCGGTTTGACTCTTGGCAAGGAATTCACACGGCTTTCTAATCACAATTTTTAATCTAGTAAAAGTCACTACTCATCATTTTTATGGTATTTGAAAAAACTATCCAACTCAAATCTGTCAAGATGTCACCTGACAGTATCTTCTTGGTGTGGATTCAAGTTTGTCTTTGACACTCCCTGAACTTCCTTTGCTGTAAGGTCCTCAAAAAGTGCACTTCTGCAAAGCAAGTTACTTCTATAAGAAACATTTCTGAAGAGCAGCTTCTTACTCAGCGTTTAATGGAAGAGGAAAGAAATAGCATTTAACTATCTTATCATTGCCACACGCATGAGCCTCTTTATTCATGAGGTTGGAATGATTATATTCCTTTTACAGATGATGAGAGCAGCCAGGGATTCTCGCAAGGGAATTCTCCATAATTTTTAGAATTCCCACCTGCCTGGTTAATTTAGACCCTGTTAGTTTGGCTGAGGCCCCAGTTCTCCTTCTGCTCCTGTCAAGGGGCTCATGGAAAACTTAGCCATGCTATGGTCATGGAGAGAACTACTGTATCTTTTTTACTTCCAGCCTAGGACCACTGGGACCTAACAGGAAAAGCAGAGACAGGGGGTAGGTGAGGAGAGCATGGTGTGCTCATTCTCAATGGGGTTGATGACGGCCACTCCCATCTGTAGAGTTCACAAACGTGGTTCCCACTTGTTTTCCTATTGAATGAAATCTTCACAAGGCTCTCAGAGGTAGGTGTCATTAGGCCCATTTTAAAGATGGAGACACTGAGACTCAGAGGTAGACTCATGTATATAGTCACACAACTAGTAACCAACAGAGCTGAGGTCTAAGTTCAAATCCTATGATCCAAAACTAGTACATTGTGCACTGCATTGAGCCATGGAGGAAAATGAAGGATGGTGCATCTTTCTGGATAGAGTCATGGGCCTGGGACTCCCTGGTAGGAGTTTAGTATCCCTGTGAGGTGACCTTTTCTCAGGCTTCTTTGGGGCCCTTAAGGCAAATCGCCCCACTATGTACTCAAAGCTGGTGTGGAATGCTTTCTCAAGCAGACAAGCCCAGGAATGGCAATATATTAGGTAACGAAGTGGTGCTAATGAACAACACTCCTTCCTTGTAAGCCAACGTCCAAAGTGATGGAGATACAATTATAGGAGTTAAACAGACCAAGATAAAAAAAATACGGGCTTCGTGGCTAATGAAAGAGACCATAAATTGACCTCCCCAGACTTCCTACTATTTACCCCCAAAATTGTAGTCCTCCCTCTCTGAGGGGCAGAACACGTTCTGGTAACTTCGCTGCATGGAGGAGCAGAGAGCCTGAGTTTGCGGAGAGTAAGCTGCTCCAAAAAAGAATTTTCCTATCCTCACTATTCCAATTAGTCACTCTCCCACCCTTGGGGGAAACTGCGTGAAGTATAGAGGGGTAGAACGTGTCTGCCTATACTTTCTCCTCTTCTCCATGACAGTACAAAGGAAGGGGAGCAGGCATTCCTCTCTCACAAAACTGCCTCCCACATGGAAACATCCCGAGTCTATCAAGGACCAACAGGTGATGCAATAATGTAATCCATTCTGATGAGAAAAGAGAGACAATAGCCTTTGTTGTCTTAGCTAGAATAGTAGGTAAATGTTGCAATCATATAGGAGGCAGGACTAGTAGCCTGGAATAACAGATGTGTTATTGGGTTCTGGCAGAATCACCAAATTAGATTGTCAGGGCTGTAAAAAGATCAGGTACAATGCATGCCTGTACACCTGACTGGCTTATTTGTCAAGGTCATATAGGAAGTCGTGGAGCTGGGATTTGAACCACGATAGTTAGTCTGCTTATTCTGAAGAAGTCCAATGACTTCAGCCTCATACTCATGACCCTCTTCTAAGACTTTCTCACCTTAAGTCCCATGCTGATACCTTTGACCCCTCTAGCCTGGCCATAATTGAATGGACATCTAATGCAAAGATAGCCAGTCTATATGTGTAAATTGAACAGTAGGGACTCCAGTGACTAAGTGAACCCATCAGATTCTGTCCTTTGAAGATTTTTTAATATGAGACATTAGACATTGAGCCATTGATAGGAGGAGCAAATGACAGAGAACGGACAGTAAAAAGACATGAGCTGAAGCTGTGAGTGAGCAGAGTGTGAGGTTAGGTGGAGAATAAAGAGCATTTTATAGGTAGAGATGTGGACAGTAGAAGAAAAGATGGAGGATCTAATGCAAATGACAACGATGCTCTAGAGTAGCAATCAGCCCCTCCTACTGCTGAGGGATGGATAGAGATCACCCAATTGCCAGACCCATGTTGGATCCTGAACTACCTTCCAATTACCAAACTATGTTCTAGGCTATGGGGAGGCTAGTTCTCAAGCTGTTTATATGTTTTCCAGAGACCTGGTTGTATGGCAAGATACCAAACTTCCTTAAAACCTGTAGCTTCATGAACCACAAAAATCAGGGTAGTCTGAAATAGCCTCTTTGTACCTTACAACCCAAAGAGGCTAACACATTCATTTTCCCTCTGATGCACAAACATATAAATTAGTATTAAAAAATTTTTAAAGTAGTGTCAGGTGTACAACACAGTGCAATTGTTATACCTTTTACCCCTCAAAGTGACTACCCCCTCCCCCATCCACTGCCCTCCCCACCCCTGATATCACACATATCTGTTACAATTCCATTGACTCCACTTCCACACTATACTCCACATCCCGTGAATATATATATATTTTTTTTTCCAATTATAGTTGACATACAATATTATACAACATCAGCTTCAGGATATAGTGCAGTGATCAAGCCTCTACCCCATCCATCAAGTAGCCTCCCTAACAAGACATGTGACCATCTGACACCCTACAAAATATTTACAACATTATTAACTATATTCCCCGAACTGTCTTTCATATCCCTGTGGCAATATTGTACTTACCTATTTATGCTGTCTAATCCCTTCCCCTTCTCCCTCATCCCCACCCCCCTCCCAACTAGTAACCATCAGTTGTTCCTCTATATCTCTGAGACCACTTCTGTTTACTTTCCTCGTTCATTCAGTTTTTTAGATTCCACATATAAATGAGATCATATGGTATTTGTCTTTCTCCGACTGACTTATTTCACTTAACATAATGTTCTCTAGGTCTACCCATATCATTGCAAATGGTACGATTTCATTCTTCTTTATAGTGGAGTAATACTCCATTGTATAAATGTACCACAGCTTTTTAATCCAGTCGTCTACCAATGGGCATTTCGGTTGTTTCCAAGTCTTGGCTATTGTAAATAGTGCTGCAATAAACGTAGGGGTGCTTATATTTTTTCAAATTAGCATCTTGGGTTTCTCTGGATAGATACCCAAGAGTGGAATTGCTGGATTATATGTTAGTTCCATTTCCAGTTTTTTGAGGTACCTCCATACTTATTTCCATAATGGCTGCACCAATCTGCAGTCCCACCAACAGTGCACCAGGGTTCCCTTTTCTCCACAACCTTGCCAGCACTTGTTATTTATTGATTTATTGATATAACCATTCTGACCAGAGTGAGGTAGTATCTCATTGTGGTTTTTATTTGCATTTCTGTAATGATTAGTGAGGTTGCACATTTTTTCATATGCCTGTGGCCATCTGTATGTCCTCTTTAGAGAAATGCCTCTTCATATCCTCTGCCCGTTTTTTAATTGGGTTGTTTGGTTTTTTGGTGTTGAGTCGAATGAGTGTTTTATAAATTTGGGATATTAACCCCTTATCAGATATATCATTGGCAAATGTCTTCTCCCATTCAGTAGGCTGCCTTTTTGTTTCATTGATGGTTTCTTTTGCTATGAAAAAACTTAAGTTTGATGTAATCCCATATGTTTATTTTTTCTTTTATTTCTCTTAGTTTTAAAATTTTTGATCCAATAACCTCCTTGCCCAGTGGTAAGACCTGAGGTCTTTTTAATTAGCCCATAAATTACTATGGTCATTTCTTCCATACAAATAATCAGTAGTGCAGCTTTGGAAACCTGCCTGTGTTGCCTGAACAATTCCTTTCTTTTCTGGCACTCTAAGCAGGGGTTTCTTGGGCATCCTTGTCTAGTGTCTGTCCTGAGGTGTGATAATGGCCAGAGCAGTCAAGATGAGTAGGTACCCAGCATAACTCCCTAATCACAGGAAGTGGAGCAGCTGGGTGGAAATATACTCATATGCATTGGGTGGAGGCAGGTAAATGGGGAGAGAGCAGGAATGCAGCTGATTAGCTAAGAACTATAATCTCTAGCTTCGCTCTGATTTGCCCCGACCTGCTGCTACTGTACCTCCTCACCCTCTTCACCCTTGTTTTGCTCTCTGCCATTCTTTTCTCCTCTCCCCTTCCCCTTTCTCCATCCCCTCATCTCTCCCCTTCTTTCTACAGGAGCCTAGGGTAGTATGAGTAAACCCCAAGGAAGCATCTACAGAATCCAGGTCTCCTTCTCCCTGAAAAGCTTGGGTGTTGGGCCGGCTGGGTGGCTCAGTTGGTTAGAGCGCGCGCACTGAGCAACAGGGTTGCCGGTTCGATTTCCACATGGGCCTGTGAGTTGCACCTGAGCTGAGCTGCCACTGAGCTGGTGAGAGCACATGTTCTTAACAACAAGGTTGATGGTTCAACTCCTACATGGGATGGTGGGCTGTGCCCCCAGCAACTAAATTGAAAGGGGCGACTGGATTTGGAGCTGAGCTGCGCCCTCCACAACTAAGATTGAAGGACAGCAACTTGACTTGGAGCTGATGGGTCCTGGAAAAACACAATGTTCCCCTTCCCCAATTCCCTAACACTGTTCCTTTCCCCAATTCTTCAATAAAAACAATTAAAAAAAAAAAAAAGAAAGCTTGGGTGATAAAAGCATGGCTTTTTTTCAGTTAGGTGCAAACTTTATTTTCTCACCTATAAAAGTGACAAAGTTTTTTTTT
>NW_017731374.1:4955607-4959300 GCF_001890085.2 Hipposideros armiger
ACTTTATAGTTGACATACAATATTATACAACATCAGCTTCAGGTGTACAGTGCAGTGATCAAGCCTCTTCCCCATCCATGATGCAAGACATGTGACCACCTGACACCCTACAAAGTATTCACAATATTATCAATTACATTCCTTGAATTGTCCCCCATGCCCCCATGGCAACACTGCAGCTGCATATTTATGTTGTAAAAGTGACAAATTTTAAAAGCCCATTTTATTTACAAGGGTAGAGGAAAACAAGCACTCTCATACATTGCTGGTAGAGGTATAAATTGGTACAATTTTCAGAATGAAAATTATAACTCACATGCCTTTTGACCTAATAGTTCCACTTGTAGGGATTAACTCTCTGTAGAATTAATACGCATCCATGTAGCAAACTTTATTTTATTTTTTAAATTTATTTTAGCAGAGCCATCCTGCCACCTGTTGGCAGCTCAGTGGCAGCTCAGCTCAGGCCAGGAATCGAACCAGCAACCCTGTTGCTCAGAGCTCGCACTTGTGAGCGAGCTCTTACCCAACTGAGCCACTTGGCTGGCCGGCAAACTTTATTTTTAATCTCTTTCTTTCAGGGAGTATCCATTCAGGATGGCTCTAATGCGGAAAGAGCCGTCTTTGCAATTCTCAGCAGCCATTGATGTGAGATAACCAGCATTGTAGCCAATAGCCTGACTGGATTGAGAATGGATGTAGATAGGTGACATCTCTCTCCATCAAACTTTTCTCTGATTTCTCAATAGAACAATGTAGATAGTACCTCACTATATCCCTTACAGATTGCAGCTAAAGAGCTCCAACTATTATTCACCAACTATTCTACCTTTCTGATGGATGACAGAGGATAGGAGGGTTGTGACCATGTAATAGGAGATATTGAGCAAAAATGATTAAAAAGCAATATCTCAAGTTACTACTGCCATGGAGGCATTTAGCACACTCTGGCACAGAAAATGCCAAGGAGTTGTGCAAATGGAGGTCATTTTCTCTTCTGACCTCAAGCAGGAAAGAACTCCTCTAGACAGAGAGCCTTTAAAACCCCTTTTTGTCACCACAATCTGCAAATAATACAGTGACTAAGAGAGTAGGGTTTCAGTAGAGTGCACATTTGGGGCCCTTAGGTTAGAGACTCAGAGTGCCAGCCTCACTCAGCTATTCCCAGACTCAGCATCCAAACACTGTACCTTCAGCATGTGCATGTGCAGAAAGACGACTTCTAGCAATTGGATCCTGGAGGATGAGACGACCTCCCAGAATAGGATGCACTGTGTGAGATGGAGAGACATGAGCTACCTACAGAGAATGACACCCAAATGGCCCCTCTGCATTTGCGTCATCAGTAAAGGGGAGTGGTTGGCACCCAGTGTGTATTATAGCCCCCCTTCAGTCGTTCTCAACATTTGATTTTGCCTGGTTCATAAAGTTCTGAGCTTGGTGAATTCCAAGGCAATATTAGAGTCTTCTAGAAAAATAAAGCTATTCACTGCCCTTTACCAATTTCTTTCCCATTGTTCCTGCCACATGTTATGACAGTTCTTCGTTTTAAGGGGGCATAGTAATTGGATGGAAAGAGTATTTGACTTGCTGTTTTATGTAGGATGAACCTGCCTGTACTTTATTTCCTTACCTGCAGTGCCAATTTTTATGACTCTACATTATGGACAAGAAAAGAATTAGGTGCCAGATTGGGGGTGAGGTGTGGGGATGGGTGAAAGGGGATTAAGAGGTACAAATCGGTAGTTACAAAATGGGGTATAGAGTATAGCATGGGGAATATAGTCAATAGCATTGCAATAACTATGTATGGTGTCAGATGATGGGACCTGGATTTATCAAGGTGATCACTTTATGAGTTATATAAATGTCTAATTGCTGTATTGTATACCTGAAACTAATATAATGTTATGTCAATTGTAATTGAAAAAAAAATTTTTTTAAGAGAAAATTGGGGAGCAGGAGACAGAATAATGTTGGAGTCTAGAGTGCCTGGATGGTAGGGAGATAGTTCAGACAGAAAAATAGCAAGACAGATAATTCAGACAAAAAAATAAATTGCGCCTTTAAGAGCCTAAAAAAGAATGAGCTATGAGTCCCCGACTGTAATTTCAGCTGTGTTCATTGTGAGGATAGGTGTTTGCCCTCTGATAGTAAGTAGACTTTAATCCTAAGTGTGAGTACAAGTCATGTCAACAGGGGTGGCTCCAGAGAAATTCAAAGTAATTGCCCAAGACACAGCGTCAGCCCACAACCAAATTCTCACACTGAAGAATTACTAGCAACTAGAGATGGCAGTCTTGACATAGCTCATTAGGTAATGGAAAAGGCACGGATTCTTCCAAGTCAACAAACATATTCCAGGGCTTCAACAGCCAGCCAGGCAAGCTATTCCAGCAATGGAGAGGTGTGGCTCTGGAATGTGGTGACACACGGTCAACACCCAACTGCTATAATGCTGATTAGTTGTGTAATGAATGGATGAGTCAAGGATCACGCTTCCTAGTTTGTCAGCTCCTTGATAGCTCTCGGGAACTTGCTCCATCAGTAGCTCCATGCAAACATTCCTGGGCTGATTATGAATCCACAGAGTCACCAGCAAGAGAAGCACGATAAAGGGACTCCTGACTCACATCCTTTAATCCAAAGAGGAAGATTCAGTCAGGGGCTGTGTTTCTCTGAGCATCTTCGTTTTCTTTAGGGCATCGTGAATGTATGATGACAGAACAAGGGAAAAGCAGAGTACAAGTCTGGTCCAGGAAAGTCAGCTCAGACAAGGTATTAAATCTTACCTATAAGACTGGCCAGTCAATAGCACCCACAGGTACAGTTGGTTCCATGTTCCTTCCAGTAAGCTTCCTCCCACAAGCCCACTGGCCATAATATTGGTATCGACACTGGTCCCCCTGCTACACAATAGTCCTGTACGGGGTGGAGTGGTTAGCTTTCCTCCCAATCCCAAGTGATCCAGGGAGAATCAAGAAGTCACATACTCCCAGGTTTAAATCCTGTTTAAGCTATTTACTAATTGGATGACCATGGACAAATAACCTCTGAGTCTCGATTTCTTCATCTGTAAATGAAGGATAATAATATCCACTTTGTAGGGTGGTTTCAAAGATTAAATTAAATCAGATGTATAAAGTGCTAACACAAAGCTTAGCACAAGTAGAGGCTCCATAAATGAGAGTTCCCACCCCTGGGATTAGTGAGTCTCAAAATTGGAAAAACGTTAAAAGTCATCCAAATAAAACTCTCCTTTTGCTTTTCTTTTGCCAGCATCCCCTATTGCACTTCCAAGACGTATGGTCATATAGCCTCTGCTTTGAGTGTATCCAAGGCAAAAGAAAACCTCTTCAGGAATTCTGAGGTTCTGGCTGAAACTGAGCTGAAATGCAGCTCTCAGGGGCTTCTACTATTTCGAATAGGAACCCCTTGTCCACATGCAGGAGTAGCACTTCTAGTTGTGCAGACATGCACCATACAGCTCTGGGGGTTGCTGTTCACATAGACTACAATGTAAATGGTGTCCCCTTGGAGTTGGACAGTCATGGCCCTGTTTATGTAATAGTCATCCAATTATTTGGTGTCAATCTCATATTCCTTTGAGTTTTTTTCTCCTCCAGTAAAAACCTCCAGATGGTTTTCTTTCTTTCTTTCTTTCTTTCTTTCTTTCTTTCTTTCTTTCTTTCT
>NW_017731374.1:4959520-4968406 GCF_001890085.2 Hipposideros armiger
TTTTGTCCTTCAGTCTAGTTGTGGAGGATGTCGCTTCACTGGCCCATGTTGGTATTATCATTGCACTCTCCCCGGGAGAGGCAGATTGGTCGCTGGTCATTGGATGGCTGCTCACGACGGCTCATGAAAGCTCACAAAATCTCACGGCAGCTGCCGGCCAGCCCCACTGCAGCCTACACCGTCGCTGGTGACTCATGGCAGCCCAGCTCCAGGTCGAGCTGTTGTTCACCATCTTAGCTGTAGAGGGTGCAGCGTCACTGCCCCTCATGTGGGATACGAACCAGGGCCCTGCTGCTCAGATCTGGAGTCCCAAGCCAACTCTTAACCAACGAACCACTCAGCCAGCACTCCAGATGTTTTTCTATCATGCTTCACACGACAAGCTTTGTATCTCTTGTCATTCTAGTCACTCTTCTCTGAATGCTCACCTGGCTATTGCCTAGATCTCAGCCCAGTGCTTTAAGTCATCGCCTGACCAGTTTGGAGAAATAAGACTCACTTTTCACATCTCACACTGCTAAGCTATGTTCTCCCGCGCCTACCCCATGCTGTATTTGCATGATTTGTTTTGTGACTTTAGTTCTCACTTAATCCAAGAAGAGGGCTTTACATTTGTCCCTGTGAAATGTCATCTTTCTAATTTCAGCTCATGATTCCAGATGATGAAGACGTCTTTGTATCATGCAACATATTAATTCTTTCATGTTGATACAAAGATTACTCAATATTCATAGGACAAGGAACAGAACTCTTTATTCCACTCTGAGAAAATTTCTTCCAACTTACATAGTTTTTTTCCTTTTTTCTCTTCTTTCTTTCTTTCTTTCTTTCTTTCTTTCTTTCTTTCTTTCTTTCTTTCTTTCTTTCTTTCTTTCTTTCTTCCTTCCTTCCTTCCTTCCTTCCTTCCTCCCTTTTTTCCTTCTTTCCTCCCTTTCTTTCTATATTTGTTGCACTGGCACCAAGTTAAGACATCTCTTTTTGGTGACAATCTTATTATGGAAGACTTTATTGAGTTTTTGAGTTTTTTTAAAGGAATTTCTAATCTAGTTTTTTTTTTTAAAAATTGGGGAATTGGGGGAGGGAAACAGTGTTGGGGAATTGGGGAGGGAGACCAGCGAAGTTGCTGTTCTTCAATCCTAGTTGTGGAGGGTGCCAGTTGCCATCTGGCTCTCAGTTGGCAGCTCGTGGCCTCTAAGCTCAAGGTGCTGTGTTCAATCTTAGTTGCAGGTGGGCGTAGCCACCATCCCACATGGGAGTCGAACCAGCAGCTTTATTGTTAAGAGCATGCTCTATCCACTGAGCCATCCGGGCAGCAGCTCAGCTCAAGATGCCAAGTTCAGTCTTAGTTGCGGGCAGGCATAGGCCACCATCGAACAGGCAGTCTTGTTGTTAGGAGAACATGCTCTCACCAGCTGAGCCATCCTGCCACCTGTTGGCAGCTCAGCTTGGGCACAGCATCACTGGCCTATGTGGGAATCGAACTGGCGGCCCTGTTGCTCAGAGCTAGGGCTCTTAAGCTAATTCTTAACCAACTGAGACACTTGGCCAGCCCCTTTATTGAGTTTTTTGTTCAAGTTATTTATTCCTCCAGACAAAAGTTATTGAGTACCTACTGTGTCTTGGCACTGTACAAGATACTTAAAGTACAGGCAGTGTTGTGCTGGTAAATGTTTAATAATTGACTACCCAGGAAAAGAAAATTCCCTAGTTTGTAGTGTTTGCTGATTTCCATGGTGTAACTACTTCCAAAATGGCAGATTTCTAACCACCAATGTGATGTCACTGAACATGAAGTTGGAAAGAGATGTGCACAGTCAGCTCTTGTGAGGTAGCATGAGCCAACTCCAGCTCACCACTGATAATGTGCAAGTGGACCACATATGGTCTCTACCTTAGGAAAGTTCCAGAAGGTGCTTATAGTCTGGTGATGCACAATGTCTATCTCCCCTCTAAACCTACCATGGAGAGCCCATGTCAAAGGAGGAAATAAGATTTGTCTGCTATGATTGGTTCTCAGTGAACCTGGAACCTCCAGAAGGAAAAAAGCCCTGCCGACACTTTGATTTTAGCCCAGTGAGACCCATTTCAGATTTCTGACCTCCAGAAATGTAAGATAATAACATTGGGTTTTTAAGCTACCAACTTTGTGGTAAATTTATTACAGCAGCCATAGAAAACTCATACATTAACCAATTCCAAACCTCCTTCTTCCTGCCATGTTCCACTAGAGATTCTGGAAAGTCCAATACTTGCTATGTCAACAGTTACGTGCTCTTCTAATCCATTACCAAAAACACAATGGTGACCTAGATACCACTTTCTCCAAAATATGGTGTTCTGGAAACCAGAGGACCTTGACCACTGAAGAAAGTGTTTTGGCTATCAAGACATGCCCTGTCACCATAGCTTGATGGTATTTTTCTCCAAAGGCAAAGGGGAAGATAATGCTTCCCCCCCCTACAGTGTTCTGCTCAGCTGTAGTCACATCCAATGTAGGCACTCTCCAGTGACACAGCTCTATCTTTCGGTGACACATGCACACACAGCCTCTTTTCTCAAGGTGTCTTCATAGTGCTAAAGTGCCACATCTAGATGAGTTTCCAAACTTAGCCATCTGTTCCACCTGGAACCACCTTTCCCTACAATCTCAGTGTCCCAGCTCCTGAGAGCAGAAGTCTCACCTCATCTCAATCCCAAGACCCACTGCATTTCCTGGCTCAAAATGAGTGTTACTTCTTTCAAAGGGAAAAAACCCTACCTTATTACAGTAAAAGTGCATTTTTGCTTCCTAATCTCCCTGTGGAAATTTACCCCATTAGTGCATGGTCTTGTGATTCTCATATTTAACTTCACCTTTTGATCGGCATTGCTTCTCTACCCTTGCTGCTCTAACCACTTCCTCTCCCTTTCACCATGAACTCACCAACAAAGAAGGACTTTGCCGCATCTTGGATCTTACATGAGTGAGAATTTGGAGAGAGGGTGGAAAGTTTATGCACTGCCATATTTTACCCTTTCCTTCCTGCCAGCGGGATGGGAAGCCTGCAGTTCTTGCCCAGAACCACAGTGTTTATTTCTTTCTTCCTTTTTATCCTTACTTATGTGCCCTCCACTGAGTCTCTACCATAAGGTAATTCATTTTTACACCACCATAAATGTTCCCTTGAGGAGCTCTCTTCTCTATCATCTCTGTGTTCCATTTTTAAGTTTCATGCTTTAGAGTCTCCAGAACTGTAGTCACTCAGTATATTACTCATGCTCTGTACTCAGGTACCCTCAGTTCATTATTCATTAATATGCTCTAAGTGCTTGGGAAATCAAAGATATTTCATGTGACATGAATCCTGCCTCATAGTTCACAGTCCAGTTGGAAGATTACTAGATAACTGTGCTGTGAGATAGGAAGTGGTGTGTGTTTTAAGAAAAGAATTGATAAGATACAATGGGAACTTAGTAGTGGGCGAGAGGTCACTTGCAATTTGAAGAGAGGCCTCAAGGAGAAGGGACTTCTAAGTTATGCCTTGAAAAGTATGAATGATTTAGAGATGTGAAGAAGAGGGTGGGTGGAATATCAGGCAGATGAGGCTATCACGTGAGCAAAAAAAAATTCAGAGGGGTGATAAGGCTGGGTGTATCCATGGCAAAGAATGAAGTTCAGCTTGGACAAGGATAGCTTGGTGGGTGGAAGAGTGAAAGATAAGACTAGAAATGTAGGAGGGCCCAGATCTTGAAGGGTTGTAAAGTCACTGAAGGATTTGGGCTTTCAGCTGTTGTCAATTCTCAAAGTTTGGTGAGTGAAGAGTCAAGTCATGAACTTTTAAAAAATGTGTAATAACTGCTAAATTAAAAAGAAAAGAAAGTTGGTGTTCAGTAATTTAACTAAGTTGTATAGTTAAGTTGTCATCTAATCTCTGATATCTCTTGTTGTTGTTGTTTTTTTTAACCAATGTTCTAAATTAAAAGGGGCGAGTGAAGAAAATGCAACTTGGATTCTGAAAGGCCCTGCCTGAGCATTCTCCAGAGATCAAGGTTGGACACAAAACATCTCCCCAAATCCACTAGCTACTGGCCTTTTCTAAGCTGTACAGTTGGAGGATGAGGAGGCAGCTTTCAAATGCCATGAGGGCTGCAATGGAAATGACCTTGATTGTCCCTGATTCCCAGGTCCCTTCCCTTCTTTGGTCCTCGATTTCCCATCTGAACACTGAGTCTATCAAGGTGGCCCCGGGCATGGGAAGTTCAGTGACCTCTGGCCTGCTAGCTTCTACAGTGTCTCAATCCCTCTGCCACTACCCACAGCATGAAATGAATGTGCACTACCCTTCTTGCCTCATCTCTGGGACTTCTCTTGTCCTAAAATGCTATATACACAGATCTCTGAATTTAGGGAACATCAACTACAGCCCCCTTAATTCTATTACCTTCCCAGGTAGATTTTGGCATGCATTGGAGAGAAGTTGCAGGTTGGAGTGATGCTAGAGTGGGACAATCTTGAAGAAAACCAACTACAGCCCTTTCTCCAAGGAAGGCCTGCCCTGGAGTACTGTTTAGAAAGTGGTCTTTAGAAAGCGCATAGCTCAATAGGATTAACTAGGTTGTGTTAAACTGTGCAGCGTCAGGTGGAGTGGGGATGACTCATCTTCTTTATGGAGTCAGGTCTTGGGAAAGTATCATTGGAAAATAGCCCTTTAATAGGGGTTCTACCTGTCACAGATTCTCTGGTCCCAATACCTGGAGTTGCAGGTGGGCCTGGGACATATCTCACTGGTTTGGAAACACAGATGTCAATCTTTCAGCATCAGTTGTCACCAGGGGCAGGACAGTGATGAGAAAATGGCAATGGAGAAAGAATAGAGGCAAAAGTAGGGATGGGAAGTGAAGTGGAGGAAGGCAGGGCACCTGAAGATCTTACAGCACAGCCTGGGCATGAGTGGGTCATCCTCCTAAGGAGATCTTGCAGAGGAGGTGCTACATTTCCCACAACTTCTGCCCTCTGGAAGTGGTGCCTTTCACAGCTAAGCCAAATCCAGTGCTGAAGCCAGGCCCCATCTGTTGGTGAATTCTTCCATCCAGGCCCTTCACCAAAATGATGGAATGGGCCCAAGGCTGGCGTGGTTAAGCTAGAAGGCCCTTGGAGGGAACTTAGGTGAAGCCCCTCTCTCTACCAAAAAGAAAAATTAGGCTCAGAGACAGGAAGGAATTTGCCAGAATCACTCATCTAGCAAGTAGCCACACTAGAACTTGATGCCAAGCCCTTTTTTAAAAAGATTTTATTGGGGAATTGGGGAAGGGGAACAGCCAAGCTGTTGTCCTTCAGTCTTAGTTCTGGTGGGCGCTCAGCTCAAGGTGCCGTGTTCAATCTTAGTTGCGGGTGAGTGTAGCCCACCATCCCATGAGGGAGTCAAACCGGCAACCCTTGTTGTTAGGAGCATGTGCTTTCACCAGCTGAGCCACCCTGCCACCTGTTGGCAGCTCAGCAGCAGCTCAGCTCCCGCACAGCTCACTGGCCCATGTGGGAAGTGAACCAGCGGCCCCTGTTGCTCAGAGCTCGCGCTCTTAACCAACTGAGCCACTCAGCCGGCCCCGAGCCTTTTTATACAAGGTAAGGACATAAGAACTTTAATCTCATACATCACTTGTGGCCCAAATTTTAGATTTTGCAGCTTGAGCTCCAGAGCATCACTTTGCCCTTTTGGGCTTTGGAACTGCCTGCAGAGCCAACAGCCCCCTGTGCTGACTGTACTGTTTGATAAATTGTACTCTTTGCATCGTTGTTAAATAATAGTCTTCATACTATAATTGTGTGATCAAAGACAGCCTTTTTGTCCTACAGGCCTGGGCTAGAACGAGGACTTGATATGTGCTTAATCATATTTTACCCATTGTTCTTACCTCACAACCCCACTTTCTTGGTCACTGAGTCAGCCAACCATTGAAAGTCCAGTGGCCCCCACCAATCAGAACACAAAATGATGTAAGTTTATGGTCTTGTTTCCCCTAATAACCCATCTCTTTGATCAACAGCTCCTTAAAGCTTTAGCCTTTATAAACTCTGCCCTATCCCATTCATTTTGGAACATATTCTCAGTTCCTACTGAGGACTGCGTTTCCCGATTTGCAAATTGTTGCCTGAATAAACTCTCTTTGAATTTCTTTAAAAAGGCATCTCTAGATTTTTGTTTCCAAAGGTGTAGTGATTAAGAAAACATCGGTTTAGAGCCAGACAACATGGATTCAAATCCTGCCTCCATCTCTATTAGCTAAGAGATTTAACCAACTTTCTTAACCCCATTTAGTCTCAGCTACCCTATTTATAAAAATGGAGACTATGATAGAATCTACCTCACAGGGTTGTTGTAATACTTAAACAAAATAATAAATGAAAGCACTTACCATAATTGACTCACAAGTGCTCAGTATATGTTAGGGGGGAAAAGTCCATGCTCTTTTCTCTACCCCCTGCAATAACACCTCCCACCCCCAATTCTTATCCCCAGACCAAACTGCTGGGTAGATGATACTGAGTTTTTCCACAGCTGGTCATAGACATCACTCCTTTGGTTTTGTTTAAAAACCAAACCATAAGTCCCACCTCTATCCATGCTGTCTGTTTATGCTGGGGTCACAGATTTAAATATCCACAGAGAACTGACAGGTATGTGAACAAGTAAAGCAGGCCAGGTGAGATGTGTTACAAATTGGAGAGTACAATTTGATCCTGGCCCCATAAATTGCCTTTGCTTGCACTTCCTGTGATACTGAGGGCTGGTAGAAAAACAGCCATTATGGAATCAGCCATAGTTTGAATTTTAAGAATGCTTGCAATGTCACCTCTGTGAGGATGTGGAAAATTCTTGACCGATACCACTATCAACACTAGGTGTGTACCCATTAACCACTGATCTGGGCTTCTAGCTCATGGACATGGTGAACTGTGTAACCAACAAGAGGTGCTTATATGAGTTGCATTATTGACAATTCAGGGGCAAATTTGTGACTACACATAAGGGTGTGTCATTTAGTGTAATTTTAGCTTTCTTTCTTTCTTTCTTTCTTTCTTTCTTTCTTTCTTTCTTTCTTTCTTTCTTTCTTTCTCTCTCTCCCTCTCTTCCTTCCTTCCTTCCTTCCTTCCTTCCTTCCTTCCTTCCTTCCTTCCTTTCTTCCTTCCTTCTTTTTATCCTACCTAATTTTCAAAAATTCCTTATTTCCATTAAGAAATTGTGCTTAGTATAATATGTTCAAATAAAAACGTATAAATTGGGTGGCAGAGTGGCTCAGTTGGTTAAGTAAGACCTTGCCCAAGAGCGCGAATTCTGAGCAACAGGGTCACCGGTTGGATTCCCACATGGGCCAGTGACGCTGCACCCCGAGCTGAGCTGCTGCTGAGCTGCCGCTGACGGCTCAGTTGGTGAGAGCATGTGCTCCTAACAACAAGGCTACTGGTTTGAATGGTGGGCTACCCACACCCACAAATAAAGACTGAACTCAGCGCCTTGAACTGAGCCGCATGACTGGACCTGGAGCTGAGTTTGCTGCACCCTCCATAACTAAGATTGAAGGACAACAACTTGGCTGTTCCCCTTCCCCAATTCCCCAACACTGTTCCCTTCCTCCAATTCCACAACAAAAATCTTTAAAAAACAAAAACAAAAATGTATAAAGTAAAATGTATAATTAAAAGGACCACTTCTCCAGAAATAAACTCAGCAAGAGTTTGATAGCTTTTCTTCCAGTTTTATTTTAGTGCATATACACACTGTGTTAGTTTGTTAGGGCAGTATAATAAAGTACCACAGGCTAGGCAATTGAAACAACATAAATTTATTTTCTCACATTTCTGGAGGCTAGAAGTCTGAGACCAAGGTGTTAACAGGGTTGGTTTCTCCTGAGGCCTCTTTCCTTGTCTTGTAGATGGCCGTCTTATCTCTGTGTCTTCACATCACCTTTCCTGTGTGTCTGTCCTAATTTCCTTTTCTCAAAAAGACACTAGTCATACTGGATTAGAGTCCACCCTAATGGCCTCATTTAACTTTAATTACCTCTTTAAAGACCTTATCTCGAAATACAGCCACATCCTGAAATACTGGGGACTAGGGCATTAACATATGAATTTAGGGAGAATATATTCAGTACAGAAAACACACTTAATATTTTTTTTCTGTGGAGGTCTGCAATTTTTTTTCCTCACTTGAAGAAGTTTCAACATGTTTTCAAGTCAAAAGAGGAGGAGGCTGAAATAGTGAGTACCTTTTTCATCCCATACATATGGCAAAGAAGAAGGGGGTTGGGATGGACCATTGGTTCAACAACCAACAGCATCAGTCAAAAAAGTATGCTGGCTCTTCACTGCCTCTCTTCCTTCTTCTAATTGCTTTTATTTCTTTGTGTTTTCATCTGAAGTTTATGTGATTTTCTTACTCTTGTTTTTCACATCACACCTTAAATTGACTATGGCATAAATTATGTTCTGGTTGCTATATCTATGACATGTATTTGTTAATTGTTATTTGATCCTTGCTTTCTTTTCTTAGTTCTCCTAGCTTCCTTTTTTTTTAATCTCAGTTGATTTATCTATGACATCTTTTATCTCTCCCCCCCCCCCCCAGAAGTCACTTTTCTCTGAAAAGTGCAAGGCATGTGTTATCTGAAAGCCCCTGCTGCTTCCTGGGATGTTTTCTCCAAGTCTTCTGTTTGACTCTCAAACAGTGCAAATAATTTCTCCTTTACTCCCCTCCTTGTGTCTTTGAGATCCTTTTGTATTCTTCACCTAGTACTTAAAAATGGATATTGACGCCCTATATTCAGTTTTTCAGTGGTGTGTGTGTGTGTGTGTGTGTGTGTGTGTGTGTGTGTGTGTGCTCACACAAGTAGGAGTCTTGAACGGTC
>NW_017731374.1:4970483-4971480 GCF_001890085.2 Hipposideros armiger
TAAAGTGCTTTAGAAGGGCCTGGCACACAGTAAATTCTATCTATGTTTACTATTATGAGCTGGAAGGGGAATTCTAAGAGGAAAAGATCTGGAACCTTCAGAAGCAGAGAGAGGAGTGGGTGGGCCCCGGAATTTAACTATATAACTTCTACCCCAATCACCTCAAACCTTGTTGACCATAAAAAATAAAAAAAAATTGCCTGTGGGAACTTGTTTTGGAGGTGGTTACCAGGTAAAGAATCATGGAACAGGAGCTGAGTTATGGGATAGAGAAGAGAAAACAGCTTCAGGAGGTAGAATATAAATGAGACCAAGAGTGCTTAGGGAGCTGGAACTTGAACTCAGAGCCAGAAATGACCGGGAGTCAATAAACTTCACAAGAATCTGCGAACATATTGGAAAGTACACAGGACTTCCCATTTAATATGGGATTAAAGAGACCGTGCCAATTGGAAACAAAAAACAACAGTCAAATGATGATCTCAGCTGATCTAAGATCACATTAAAAATAGAATGCTCAAGAAAGTTAAGAAATAACTTAAGTTAAAAATATATCACACTTCTGGGAAAAGGGGTAGCTTAAATACACATTTACAAGGTTCTTTTCAGCCTATCCCCATTAAAATTGACAAAAACGTCCAAATTTGGAAAAGGCCTCAAGCTCATACATATTAAAAAATTGACCGGCTACAATTCAATTTGTACCAAATTGAAAACTGCTGCTGGGAGTTGAAACATTAACACTCAACTTGGTGAGCATTACCGTTATTGGTAGGGCACAAAATTCTGAGGGTCCCACTATTACTACCCAAATAGAGATAGGGTGGGTTGTTCTTGAGAGCCCCTATACTAGAGTGAGAGGCTGTGGTTTGGAAGAGGTTTTGTTTCAGCTGAAGGAGGGAAAAACTCTGGGGGAAAGTTGTTTTCTTGCTGATGAGAAACCTAGAGGGTAATAGCTCCAGGAGGCTGCACAACTCTAGCCTTGACCTGGCCAGTC
>NW_017731374.1:4974285-4976726 GCF_001890085.2 Hipposideros armiger
AAAATATCTTTTTCTATCCCTTTACTTTCAGCCTGTGTTTGTCTTTTGATCTAAACTGAGTTTCTTACAGGCAGTATATGTAAGGGTCTTGTTTTCTTACCTATTCAGTCACCCTATTTTTTTTTAAAAGATTTTATTGAGGAATTGGGGGAGGGGAACAGAGCTGGGAAATTGGGGGGGAGGGGAACCAAAGCTGAAGTCGTGCAGTGCTGTGGTTGACCTTGGGTGTTGGGCTAACTGAATCATCCTACCTATCTGCTATGGACCGGTGAGCTAATTTCATTTAGTGCCATAATGTTGCTTTTCCTTTTCTCTTTTCTGAGTTAGGGTACCCACCTGGGGTGGGAAACATGACTAGAGTCCCCTCCGGACATCGTTCTCTGAACTGGCTGCACATTGGACTCACCTGGGGAGCTTTTAAAAATCCAGATGCCTGGGCGCCACCCCTGAGCATTTAAGTCATCATCTCTGGAATAGCACCCAGACATTGGCATTTTTCAAAGTCCCCTAGATGAGTCTAATGGGCAGTCAGGGTTAATAAACACTGCTTAAGCGGGACATTATTTTACCCAAACGATATATCACATGTTGATTTCCTAGGAACAAAACTCTTCACTCGAGTTGTTTCTTAAGAGGTTATGTATTCCTGCCTTCCTTCCCTTAGGAAACTATGGTTGGCAGGTACGCTTTGTATTCAAATTTTCTCTAGGGAATGTTAATTGCTTGAGCTGTCTTAACAATGGAATTTTTACGTTTCCCTTCTTCCAGTGAGAGAAGAGGCAGCACAGCGTGGCTGACTTTAACCTCTATGTCTGTTTCGAGGGTCCCTTAAACCCAGCAAAGCAAGTGGCCCAGCTTACTTGCCAGACTTGTGCACCACTAGAAAGGCAAAATTAAGTCAGTTAAGAGCAGAACCAAAAAATCGCCAGCTCAGCCCCCTCCTGAAGGTGATGGGGAAACCAAAAGTCTTTCTAAAGAGAAAGAGTTCTTCCTGTATTTCCAGACCCCCTTGGTTTCAAGCAGCCAGCCACCCGCACTCAGCTTTCACTTTGGACTAAACAATTTAAGGAAGGAAAAAGATTATTCTAGGTCAGAAAGGTTCTGGGAAACTTTTAAGTAACCTTGCTTTTGGAGAGTGCATTTCTTGGCCTCTTTCCTTTAGCAGGCATGTCCACCTTCTGGGCGTGGGAGAGGAAAGCTGTTGATCTTTTCCCAGTCAGTGCCTTTTTCTAGACCTACATGCCTGAGCTCACGCTGAAAGCCCTGTTAACAACTGCTTTGGGGGGAGGGGAGCTGTTTAAGATTATATCACTAAAGGTAAGGTTGAGAGGAAGGACCGGGTGCTAGAATCACTTATTTATGTATCCACGGTGTCTATGGTGCAGTTTTATAATAAGCCCACAGAGATATAAATTATTGAGGCTGAAAGGAGAAAACATCTCAGGTCTTTCTAGAAACCCTTGAAAGCTATCCTTGGGAGGTGAGGGCAAGTTACAAATGGGCATAGCTTGATTGAGGAGTTTAAGAAATTATTTGAGAGAAGCACTTTTCTCAGTTTGTTGACATCTTGCTCCAGGTGTGTCTCTCTGTTTGGCTCAAATAAATTTTTATGAATATTCTCAAAAAAAAAAAAAGGTGGGGGGGGGAGAAAAAAAAATTATTTGACTGTTTAATATGGACACGCTCCTTGCTTTCAGTGCCCATCACAGACATCTGGTCTCCCTGTGGAACTGGAGCAACTGCTAGAAAGCCAACACTGTGCAGACTAAGTATTACACAGACAAATAAGAGTTGTCACCGGAAGTATGAAAAGAAAAACTAGGAAGGCTCATTAAGGTCCCAGTTAGGTCTCAGATTCTCCCTCCTGCAGACTGGCCAGCCCAGGGGTAGTGAAGTAAAAGTGAGGCCAGGGTTGGCTCCAGTCAGATGTGTGGCCAAGGCAGAAGCTGCCTTTGTCATTAGTGTTAGCCAGGTACGCTTGATCAGACTGCCATCTGCTGAACACTTCCCATAAACCCCTCTGCTTTTAGTCACACACCTTGACTTCCTTCACCTTTGGAGAGTTTCTGGGCCCCAAAGTGAGAAAGAACACGAGTCTGGAAATGAGAAGACCAGAGCTCTGGCGTGGTGGGATGAAGAACACTACCTTTTCCTTCTCTGAACCTCATTTCCATGTTTAAAAGAAAAGGAGGCTCTAGATGCTTTCCCCCTCCCATCTGTGGACAGTTACACGCCCCACAGCTCCCTCATCTAGAACTCTATTGTAAATGCTTCATCTGTCTCCCTGACCAGACTGAGAGCTCAGCATGAGAGGGGCTGAGCTCTTGTTCATTCTGTGTCCCCAGTAGAGTGATATGCATATGAATACTAAAAAAATATATGTTAAATGAGAGAGAGAGGAAGGAAGGAAGGAAGGAAGGCAGGAAGGAAAGAAGGGAATG
>NW_017731374.1:4977147-5002445 GCF_001890085.2 Hipposideros armiger
AGCTCATGGGTCCTGGAAAAACACAATGTTTCCCTTCCCCAATTCCCCCACACTGTTCTCTTCCAAAATTGCCCTATTTAAAAAAAAAAAGAAAGCTGTTTTTCTCCAATCCCAAGGGAAAACAAATGAGGCAAATGAGGCAGATGAGGCTAGAGGCAACTGGCAAAATGAGATGTGGCCTAGATCTCCAACAGAAGGCTCTGTAGACTTGAAAAAGCAAAGGTGCTTGTTGGGACCACAATTTTGTGGACACCCAAGCTCGACCTCCCAAGGAGCTGGCAGAACAGGGGGTGGAAAGGTTCTCTCCCAATGGTATCAGAGAGGACTATAGCCTTGCCAGATGAGACTTGGTTAGAGATTTGCCATTTATACACATTTTCTTAATCTCAAAGGAACTCTGAAGAATTGGGAGGACACCTGGGGGGTGGGGGTGGCGAAGAATGGTGGCATTAGCATGGGGCTGGGCCTGTGAGGGACTGGCTGGAGGAACTCCACAACCGTTGGCCTCAGAATTCTCCCCCTACCTGGTGTGATTCGGGGCAGACTCCGGTGCATCCCCTTGGGGACGAAAAGGGGGCTCTAAGGGAAGTAACCGCAGGGTGATTTCACCATGAATTCCTAACTGGGCAGATCATGGTGAGTAGTCACATCCCAGGCATATACCTTCTTTAGTAAAAGGTTTATACCTTTGCCTTAAGCAAGCCCTGTCCACTGTTTCTGTGCATGTAGGTTAACAGACCTTTGAACAGCCTCTTTTCAGACCCCTCAAGAAAAACCACCCTCAAGAGAGCACATAATCTTGTTAACTATCCTGTAATCTGTTCACCACCTTGCTTTCCCCCACCTTCATGTAATCTTCTTTACATTCCCTCTTGAATTCCAAATGCATAAAAGAAGCTGCAAACTGATATTATGGCAAGCATGTATATCAGTCCATTGAGATCTTGTTTCTAGGTATATCCTCTGTTTGGCTCAAATAAATGTCTAGAAAAATTCTTCACAGGTTTGGATGGTTTGGATGTTCTTACATGAACACCCTTAACACATGTGGCCTCAGGAGAAGGGAGTGGGGATGCTGGTAGACTTGGAATCTCAGGGGGTCAGAGCATAATCTGGCAGACACCTCTGAGTATAATCTGGGCACTTGATTTTTACAAAAAGAGGAAAAGCGAGAGATATTTACGATTAGATTATTTTTACAATAACTCTGACCTCATGCTCAAATCATGGAATCACATAATCATAGGCCTTGCCCATTGGTCTATCCGACTTTTATAGAAAGTATCCCTTACAGTAGCATTAACATCAATGATGGTTACTATTTTATTTCACTTCTTTCTGCCCACAGGGCCAGGACTAGGGGGAGGTAAGTGAAACACTCACCGAGGTATATAATTTAAGAAGTGCCAAAATATTTAGTGTTAAACAGAGAACCACAGGTCCAAAATGGCATCACTTATGCTGAAAGCCCATAATACCAAATCTAGATTTAAAACGTGGTCTAATTGCAGTTTCAGCATCTCTCAGAAACATAGTCTTAATCAACGGGTCTGGAGTTTTCTGTCCAAGCACCAGTAAGGAATCTGGGCCTTCTCCATCACCCTAACCCCAACAGAAAGAAGAGGTAATCTGCATGATAATAACCTTTCACATTCTCTTTTTAAAAATCTCATCTCAATTAAAAAATCAAAACTGATGCCAGAAAATGTGCATGATGAGCAAAATGTCCAAGTTTTAAATAAAGACAGGATCCAATCCTGCACTCGCTCTACCCTGAATATATATGGACTCTACATTCACCTCTCCCTAGTCTTGGCTCTGATCAAACGCATTCTCATTTTAGGGGCCTTTGTACTTGCTGTTCTCTCTGTCTGGAAAATTCCTCCCAGATCTTTGTATAGTTGGCCCTTTCTCATTATGTGGGTTTCTGCTCCAGTGTTGTTTTCTCAGAAAGGCCTTCTCTTCTCTGACTTTGCTATTGAAAAAAACACCTCTCCCCTGCCCTGTCCCGCCCCTGCACAATTTCTCTCTATTCCATTAGTTTTACTTTTTTCAGAGCACTTATTCCTATGAAATTGTTATTTGTTTATGCATTTGCCAATGTCTCTTTGAGTGCCTCACACATAATATATACTCGAAAACTGTTACCTGAATGGAGTAATGAAGCACCTATCAGATATCATGCTAAGTACTGTTAATGAAAAAACATCGAGACTCACAGAAAGCTTTTAAGAGTCTATCTGAGCCAAACTGACAACAATTGCTGGGAAGCAAAGTCTCAACAGATTGAGAAAATACTCCAGAAAATGGCCGTTTTGCGGCTTATTTTATACATTAGAATAAAAAGAGGAGGGCTACATGAATTGCATTGGTTGTAGATTAAGGGGGTGGGAGAAAGCAAAGCAGGGAAGTCTCTGGGATTGGATAAAAAGTAAAATGGAGAGACACACACTTCTTTTGCATTGGTGGATGCAGGATAGTTAATAGCATTTTACAGCACATAGAGATGGTATTTGGGGAACACAACAATGAGGGATTTTGTAGTTTCCTGCTCTGGTGTGGTGGGTTGTGCCTCCTGGGGGTGGGGGTCTGGAAAAAGGGATTACTCTGACACTCCAAGGATATGTTATCTTAGATGCAAAAAGACAACAGATACGCTCACTTAAGGTAAAGATTGACCGTTGTCAAGGAAGCTACAGGCCAAGGGTGTGACTTCCCACCATGGCCCACCTTGGTTAGAAATGTTTATGTTCACACCATCCTATGTGGTTATTTTCAGTCTCCTGAGCTTCTCAGGTTTAACATGTGGCCCCTTTTCCATCCACAATACCTTACATGTACAATCTCACTTAATCCTCACCAATTCTCTGAGATAGGTTAGATCACCACTGTTTTACAGATGAGTGAACTGAGGCTTAGAGAGGTTAAGAGACATTTTCACTTTATGGGACATAGCTAGTAAGTGAGCGACGGCTAAAGTCTTCTGGGATTCTATTTCTTTTCACCACTTCTGCTACCACCCATCCTTTGGGTTTCTTATTTCTTAAATTTTCCAAGGACAGATTTAACTCTTTTATTCTCAAAGTCACCTCTGACTTCTTCACTGAGCCATTATTGTGAAAACAGTAAAATCCCAACTGTTTCCCTCCATTAAAAAGCACCACCAACAGTGTGTTTGCTTTCTCAGGGAAGGCTCTGTTAGGATACATCTCACCAGTTAGTCTGAGGCTGGGTCTCCTTCCCTCCTGCCTGTAACCATTTAGAGTATAACCAAACTCACCATCCTCCTTCCAACTGCTTTATGTCAGCTCACTTCTGTGACTTTGAGGCTATGAGCTGTCCAACTGTCCTATCAAGTTTGATGAGAAAGTAGCAACTCTGGGAAACAGATCCCGTCTGTGCTCGAGCTAATTTCCTCTTTGACCTTGTATAAAAGGTGCTATGCTCTGGCTTCCTCAAGGTGTGTGTGTGTGTGTGTGTGTGTGTGTGTGTGTGTGTGTGTGTGTGTATGTTTCCCAAGGCAGGTGTGTGTGTTGAAACAAATTTTAGGGTTGAAAAAACCCTAAAATTCACTAGTCATTTTGTATAACCAACACCACAATCCAGTTTTAAACATTGTCATCACCCCAATAAGATCTCTCATACCCACTTATAGTTAATCCCCATTCTTATCCCCAGCCTCAGGCAACCGCTAATCTGCTTTCTGTCTCTATGAATTGGCATTTTCTGGACATTTGACATTGATGGAATCACTCAGAATGTGATCTTTTGTGTCTGGTGTCTCTCACTTAGCATAATGTCTCCAAGGTTCATCCATGTAGCATGGATATGTTTTCTTCCTTTTTATTACTTAATAGTATTCTAAATGTGAGGATCTGAATGTGACTAAATGAGCAGCTCTGGACAATGACTCCCTCCTCTAGGTAGGTTTCTTTTCTGAAGAAGAAGTCCAGCAGCCCTACTCACAGGACCTCCCCCAGCTCTGAGTAACCTTCATCCAATTCTGTCTTACTGGGAGGGCAGATCTCAGCCACCTCATCTTGGAAACAAGTTGCTTTAGATATGTCCTCCACCCAATGTCTTCTGCAGGTCCTGGGTTTCCCTTATTAGACTGAACGCTCTTTGTAGGGATAAACTGGGTCCTCAGTGGCTTCTATATTGGCTCAGTTTTCCAAGAATTGTGCTGAGCAGAAAGCAAGTGTGTGATAGAGACATGTAAGGGATGCTCGTGAGTGAAGCAAGGATGCAGCAGGGACTGTGGGAAATTCCTCTGCTCTTTCCATCTCTTCAGCCCCAGCTACCTGGTGCTCAGCATTGCAGCACTGAGCGAGTCCAGGGAGGCCTGAGCAAGAGCTTGGCTGCGTCAGCTCCCCTGAGGCCACAGGTCCGGATGTCCCTCTAGTCAGTTCCACAGAATACACTAGAAAGAGCACAGGCCCCTTCCATAGGCTCTGGTGCTGAGTAAACTTAAGAAAGTTTCTCTCCTGGAAACCAGGAAAACTACCTACTCCACAGCTGCTGGGATTAGATGAGAAGGTATCGATAGTCTAGTTAGGCCCACAACATAGCAGCACCCTTCCCCCAAGTTCTTTCATCTCCCTTCCTCTTCCCCTCCCACTTCTCCCTAAGTCAGTAGATAATAGAACTTTAAAGCTGCTTTTGAGTTTAATTAAAAGTGGTGCCCACACAATGCCTAAAAGTAGTATTACCATCTCGGGAAGGAGGTAACATGTTTAGGGAATGCGTACCAATGACTGAATTCAGTTCTGACATCTCTGAGCTGGTGCAAGGCACAGTGATAAATGGGCTGAGCTTGGATGCGTCTCATTCAATTCGTGTAATAGAAGTCCCAGAGAGGGATGGCTGGTTTGTTTTACTTTTTGCATTTATCGTCAACATTTAAAAATTCAGAGGTTTCATTTGATAATCTGGATTTCTGTCTTCTTTGGGAAAAAGCAAACGCAGAGCATCTGGCTTTGGGTTTCATGCTTTGAAGGGCAAGCACACTTCAGGCGGCTTCAGTCCCCACAGGTGTTCTCTTGCTTCAAAGACTTAGGTCAGTCTGGCTTCCCTCCTCCCCTGGGATCTACAGTTGCATGGCTCCCAGCTGCTCAAACTGTCTAGTCCAGCCTGTAGCCTAAAATGCAGGCTCTGAGAGGCGGTACCCCCGAGTGGGCTCCTTAGTTGGACTCGGACAACAGAGGTTACAGAGCCACGAGCTCCCATGATAGTCTCAGGGGAGTGAGGAACCCCACGGGAGCATGTTGGTGCATGCCTTGTTTACTACTGTATCACCAGTGCCCAGGTCACTACCTGGTACACAGCAAGTGCTCAATAAATACTCGCTGAATGGATAAATGAATAAAGGAATGAGCAAATGTGGGTCAGGGACTAGAGTGATAAAAACTGTATACCTCTGTCTTGGATGTGTTGGTTTTGTGATCCTGCCTGTATCTCTTTCATGAGTAGCGATAAAATCATTCAAGGGAAGACGGCCTGTTGCTGGCCTTCAGGGGGAGGAAGCTGGGGAGATTTCCCGTGACACTGTACCCACAGCATAGGAAGGACAGGGAACCTGGGGAGCCAGCTGGGGATTAAGAAGTCACAGAGGGCCGGCCGAGTGGCGCGATGGTTAAGAACTGGCTTGGGATGCCAGAGGGCCCCGGTTCAGATCCCACATATGAGGGCCAGTGACACTGCCCTCCACAGCTAAGATGCTGAACAACAGCTCAACCTGGAGCTGGGCTGCTGTGAGTCGTCGGCGATGGCGTAGGCTGCAGCCCCTGTGGCAGTGGGTTGCCATGGGCTACCGTGTGTAGCCAGCAGCCAGCGTGAGCGGCCAGCAGCTGCCGTGAGCGGCCGTCCAGAAGCCGGCGACTGATCTGCCTCGCCTGGAAGAGCGCAATGATGGTGCCAACTTGGGCCAGTGAAGCAACGTCCTCCACAACTAGACTGAATAACAAAACGACAGCAACTTGTCTGTTCCCCTTCCCCCAATTCCCCAGCACTGTTCCCATACCCCCAATCCCCCAATAAAAATCTTTAAAAAAAAAAGAAGCCACAGAGGGCAGAGGGCCACACAGGAGAAAGGCCTCCTGGGGTTTTCCTCCTGTGGGCCCCACTGGTGACAGACCTGCTCCTCAGATCCTAACCCTGACTTGCTTATGGCCTTCAGCAAGGCCCTCACCCCATTTATAGGTGAGTCAGTGGATGTGGCCTACTGAGGTTATCAAAAGGTCGATGCCTCATAAATGCAACTGGTTATTAGCCTTCATGGTGCATGACGTTCTTCCCCTTTGTTTAGTTTTTCTCCCTGTGTGTTTTCTCTGCTAGGCGGGCAGCTAAGGAGACTCAGGCCGATGAAGCGGCTTCCTTCCCTCTGAGCAGTCCCAGCATTGTGGGCCCAGAAATGGATCCTTCATCCCTTTCTCTCCCCACCCCCAGCGTATTTGTCTCATGGAGATGAATCATGAACCCCTTGGGGCGGTGGGAGCCAAGATGAAAGAACCAGGCCCCAAGCGCTGAACAGCACATTGTTTCTTTCTTCTGGCCATGTGCTCTCTCTTGGGGCAAAAGTTAATTTTAGTCAACCTCTATCAGCTTTCTGGGGTTGATCTTCTTTCACTATGATTTTCTGGAAGTTTGTGTTGCCCCATGTCTGGTGCATAGCAAACCTAGAGTGCCCTGAAGGCTGGGTTGGGGCAGAGTCTGGGCAAATTTAAGCCTCTGCGATGCTGCCCCTTCTGCTTCATCCTGGGGCACAATTCCCCCCCCCCCCGCTGTGATGATGTCATAATGGGGGGGGCACAGGGAAGGTCCTTTGTGATACGTACCATTGCACCACCTTTGGGCTCTTTCTTCTCATTTGTTACTCAGGATCCAGAGCAACAGATGTTCTGGCATACCCACCTCCTTGTGGAGGCGATAACCATGGCTAAATTTACTGAGCGTTTATGTTGTTTGCCCAGCCATTATACCAAGCACTATGTCTTCAGTATCTCGTTTGGTGCTCATAACAATAATACAAGGCATGTACTATTATTTCCTCGTCTTACAAATGAGAAAACAGGCTTAGAAAGGTTATGCAATTTGCCCAAAGTCACCTGCCAATGAGTGGTAGAGTTAGAATTCAAACCCAAAAATGAGACTCCAAAGCCTTACATGTTAAAATACTATTTTATTTTATTTCTCTTAAAAACTTTGAAGTTTATAATACAGTCTTATTGACTATAATCACCGTACTGTGCATTAGATTCCTAGGAGTTACTTGTCTATCAGTTGCAAGTTTGGACCTTAATATAGCCCCAACTCCCCATCCCCGAGCCCCTGGTAACAGCCATTCCGCACTGTTTTTATGAGTTTGGGAAAGCCCTATATCCTTACCATAGTTTCTATATCATCTCCTAAAGCTGAGGGGTTGAGGAAGGAGCAGAGATCTGTACAAGGGTTTCCTTTTGGGTCTAAACATCAGTGAGCTCTCTCTAGGGATGGAAAACCACCATCTGTGTGGAACTTGAGGCTGCTGTGTGGTTTCCCCAATCCCCAGCTGATGGGGAATATGTTCATTCCCAACTATTGTAGAATGCTGCATCTGGCACTTATGATATCAGGGCCGCTGCTTGTGCCCTCAGAATTACCCTAGCCTTCGGATGACGGGGAGAACAAAGCCTTTTCATTGGGTCCTCAAATGAGCCAGCCTCTGACCAGCTCTCAGGGACTCATGGTCTCATGGAGGTAATGAACTCCTCTCCTCCACCCTGTGTCTCCTCTGCCTACACCTTCCTCCTCTGGAAAGGGCCCCTCCTGGGCCTTGACTGAAAGGGTCCCTTCCCTGAAGGAGACCAACCCTTGACCTACAGACACAAGGAAAAAGCCCTCACCAACTGTCAATCTCCTGCCCCCTGGCCAGCCTCTGGTCTATCTGAGCCTCTCTGCCTCCAGGGAAACCACCATGTTACCTGAGATTATCACTACCTGGCAGAACTCTGCCCTCCCACTTTGGGCCTATCAGAAGACTGGTTTAACTGCGCCAAACCTTTTCATCTAAAACTGAGGTGTACGTGTGCTCAGACCACACATACCAATACTCAGAAGGCTTTTATTGTGACGGAGTAGGAGTGGAGAATATAGTGTATTTTAAAATAGTGTATTTTAAAATTCAGCTTCTTTCATCCTCTTTTCAAACCCTGAGACCTAAACTTTTGTTCCCACCTCATCAAACCCTTAACTTTCACTTCATGTTCTCTAGCTTTTTTAAATAGAAAAACTGCTGACAATCAAACAAACTGCTTCCTGTGTGTGCACACACTTGCATACACAGGGGTTAATTTTTTTTCTGGTTACAAAAGGTGAAATATGTCCACTGTGGTTTGAGATGCTTTACGAAGACGGAACTGGCAGGCCTTGCTGATGGGCTGGATGTGGAGGGTCAGAGAAAGGGAGGAATCAGGAATAATGCTAAGATTCCTGGTCTGAGAACATGGAAATAGAGAAGACTCATGGAAGAAAGTTTCTAGCAGGCAACTCACAATTCTACTTCCTAACAGGGGGGTATGCTATCCAAGAAAAATGAAGGGGAAATTTGGGAAGTGTGTCCCACCCTCTTATAAGGAGGAGAGAGGCCAGGAGTCAAGGGAGGGCTGTAGGCTCCTGGACCCACTGTGCTTGCATCGTCTCTGCCTCTGCAGAGTAACAATGGTCAGTGACAGCTTCCATGATAACAGCGGGGAAGGAAGGAAGGAGGCTGCATATCACTGTACCATGTGCCTTGAGTGGTGGTTGAGCCAAGGAGAAAATATATGGGACAGCTGGTTCCTGGCGTAGCTGTTCTACCAAACACAGAGAAGAAATCACAAAGAACAAAGTTCCCCAATTAGGCCAGCTCTTGGCCCAAGTCCCTGCAGGCTGCTGTGTCAGTCAAGTAACGGGTAGTAAAGGTTTCCTCTTTCTAAGGAAGTACCTCAAAAACAAGAATAACGCTAATGACAAAAATGCCAGACACAGAAGAGGTGGCAGGGGGAAGCTATTCTGGAGGGGGGCTGGAGTGGGGGGGTGGCTGGAACCTTCTCTCAGGGCCTTTTAAATGAGACAATCAAGTTCCTCCTGCTGAACACAGGCAGTTTTAGGGAATCAGTTTAGCTGATGTGAGTTTTACTGCCTGACACTCAGATGTAAGAAATGTCACATTTCTTCGTTTCTATAAATCAGATCAATTTGCTCAGGGCCCTCACCCACTTGGTGGTCGGAATATTCCATTTTGGTCACAGTTTCTATGTTCTCTATCGTGACATATCCCTACCACACACACATACACACAGGGGAGGCTGCAAAAATTCTGGGATTGCAAGGTGCAGGGAAAAAAAAGAAAAAAAGAAAAAGAAAAGAAAGAGAAAGGCATCCTGGAGAGTGTTGGATGGCATTCCATATTGTCTTTTAAAATTTCCTAAATGAGCCAGGGTCCCATTTTTTTCCCCACTTCAGTCCAGAGCTGGAACGTGGGAAGAGCTAGAAAGGCTTTCCTGAAGGCCCAAGGAAGCCCCAGAAGGAAATGAGACCACAGTCTTTCTGCCTCTCTAGAAAGCCCCAAACAGTCACCATCTATTGGGTTGTCGGAAAAGTCATGACGTATTTTGTCTATGTTTTTTAAAGGTCATTTATTTATATAAAGAACAAAGATCAATCAATAGTTTATTTCCCATTTTGTTCAATAACCTTTTTCCATCTTTCAGTGAGCTTCATAATTCCTCATTCATAGAACAACCTGTCTTTCTTTATTTGTGAAAAACTGAACAAGGTGCTGATTTACAGCCTCATCTGAATTGAGCATTATACCACGCAAGAAGTTTTGAAGAGAGCAAAACAAGTGGAAGTCTGACGGCACAAGGTCAGGCGAGTATGGTGGGTGTGGCAACACATCCCATCCAAACTCCAATAATTTTTGACGGGTCATCAAATTTGTGTGTGGTCTTGCATTGTCACAATGGAACACAACTCCTTTATAATTACCAAGCTCTGGACATTTCAGGATGATGGATTCGTTCAGACTGTCCTATTGCCAAAGGTACACATTTGAATTGATTGTTTGGTTCCTTGGTAGGAGCTCAAAAAACACAACACCTTTAAAATCCCACCACACTGAGAACATAACTTTCCTCTGATGAATGTCTGCTTTTGATGTCGTTTGAGGTGAATTATCACATTGGAACCAAGACCATTTGCACACCACATTGTTGTCAACAATCCACTTCTCATCACCAGTTATCAGTCGCTCCAAAAAAGGATCGTTTTCCTCACATTTAATGAGCATATTGCAGATGTTTACATGTGCCATCAAATGAACTTCTTTGAGTTCATGTGGAACCCAAATATCGAACTTGCTTATGGATCCCAGCTTCTTCAGGTGGTCGAGAATGCTTGAACATGGGTTTGACTTGATCAATGCCTTTATTTTGTCATCATCAACCTCAGTGGGCCTCCCTGACCGAGGAGCGTTGTTGAGATCAAAATCACCAGCACAGAATTTTGTGAACCATCAATGGCACTGACGATCTTGTAGCGCATTGTCACCATAAACTTTATGCAACTTTTCACAAGCTTGATGCACATTCTTCCCTTATGGAAGTAAAACATGGCGAAAATGCAGTTTGATCTCCCATCTTCAACTTGTAAAATCTCCAAAACTCAACCAAATCGCTCAATTTTGTTTTTAGAATGAAGCTAGAACTGTCAGCTGTCCAATGACATAGCAATAACATAGATGCGAACGACTCTAGTACTTCCAAAAATGAACTAGTGCCGTCTTTTGCAAATATGCGTCATGACTTTTCTGACAACCCAATACATGGGGTTAAGGTGTCTCCTTCCCCCAGCATTTCATTCATGTTCCTGCCATATTGACACAAGTCAGAGGGAAGTGTTTGCTGCTGAGCCAGGCACATCTCTTCTCTTTCAATTTCACAATAACAACAAGAACAGTAATCACTGAAACACTATCCAAAGAAACTGGAGCACTCACATAGTGCTAATGGGAATGCAAGCTGATATATAGGCTGTTTTTTATTATGTTAAGTGAAAAAAGCCAGACACAAAAGGTCATATATTGTAAGACTCCCTAATTATGAAATTTCCAGAATCGGCAAATCCACAGAAAATAGGTTAGTGGTTGTCAGAGGACAGGGAGAGGGAGGAATTGGAACTGACTGCTAATAGGTATGAGGCCTCTTTTTGGGGTGATGGAAGTATTCTGGAAGTAGGTAAGGTAATGGTTGCACAACGTAGTGAATATACTAAAAACCACGGGGCTATACATTTTAAATGATGAATTTTATGTGAATTATATCTCAATTAAAACTAGAAACACCAGGTTCCCACATTCTAAAGAGTCCGAATTAAAGCCATTAATTTATTTGGATATATTCAATTATATTAAAGATACCTTTCTTAATTTGGGGGGAAAAAAAGGGGGGACTGGAGAGAAACAGGAAGGCCAGTCATGTCTGACAGGCTGATCTATTGATCTTGTATTTTAGTAAATGAAAAATAAAGTAAAACAGAAAGTTACCATAAATCTTACAATGGCTTTCACTCCTGAGATCCTACCCATGGCAAAAGAAAATATGTTCACATAAATAACTGTACAGCAATATTTACGGTAGCATCATTAACCATAGCCAAAACACTAAGATGGTGCCATTTAATGTTTTTATTACCAAAGAACAACAATTATGTGTTAACATTTAATGACAGAGGTTTAAACAAAATCTACCCTAAAGAAATTCAGATGATCATCATAATAAAGATAAAGGTAAAAACTAATTAACTAGAAAAGAATATTGGATTAAATGGAGAAGTAAATCCAAGAGTTGTTTCTCTGGGAAAACAGAAAAACAAAGAAACAAATCTCTGGCAAATTTATTTATTAAAAAACAACAACAAAAGGCAACACAAATAAGTTTATCCTGAGATGAAAAAGGATTTAATTACTAACATGAAGATTTAGAAATCATTAACAAAGACCATAAACTGTAGTGTGTTAATGAATATGATGATCTCAGTGAAATATACAATTCTTGCCTCTGCCAAGTTCTTTCCTACCACCCAACGCATCCCCATCACACCCCCCCAAAGCATCACTCCTTGTTTCAACAGCCCCAAAGCAGGAAAATTCCCTTAGAACAAGGCTGTTGGTCTACACTTCAGGCTTGGCAGGACTGTTTGACCCCTTTCTCTATCTAAAAATGCAAAGAGTTCAGGTTACCCTGCAAACCTAAGGGCACAATGCCCATTCCTTTCAAGTAGAGTTGAACTTGTCTCCATTCAAGCTAAATTGCAGCTCCACTTTTAGCCCTGTAAGAAAGCCTAGCTGGGGAAAAAAAAAAAAAAAAAAGCTTGGAGAATGTGGAGACTAGAGGGCATAGAGCCCAGTGTTTGACCTGGAAAATAATGAACTAAAGACTTTGTTATACAAGAAAGTGAATGGGGGATAGGGGAGGGGAGGGTGAAATAGGTGAGGAGAAGATAATAAATGTTCCACAGGGAAAAGTTAAACAATTTTGCACCAGGCAAATCAGTCAAATTTCTGATCTAGTTTTAGTCATATAACTTCAGATTTTATCTTTTCTGTAAATTAGAGATCACCACTTACTTATCTCACAGAATTATTAGGAGGAAATAAGGTGACAAATGTGGAAGTGTTTTTGCAAAGAGCAAAACTTGATACTATGGTGATGCAGAGAAAGGGGTCTCGCTGCTTATTTGGGGATGAGCTAAGACAACACATGACATTTGGCTTTCAAATACAACAGTCAGCCCTCATTTGTCACAGTCCTCCTTTGTCTAGTAATATATACCTGGAGCTGCCAGTGGGCTGCTGTGAATTGAAGACCTGTCATAAGTAGGAAGGTCCAGTTGTCCCAGCCATCTAGGGGACCATACTTCCAGAGCCCAGTAACCCCACACAGATGTATTATAAATAAGGACAACATGAGAGCCTGTCTGTTCCCCCCAAGCACCCAAATTTCTTGATCACCAATGCTCTTGAACAAGAGGCTGGGTGAGGGTATAGAGCTGGAAAATTTACCTTTAATTAAGAAACAAATATTTGGGATGACCGGTTAGCTTAGCTGGTTAGAGCATCATGCTGATAACACCAAGGTTGCCGGTTTGATCCCCACATGGGCCACTGTGAGCTGCACCCTCCTTAAAAAAGAGTCAACTATGCCATTGTAGCATGAAAGCAATGTGTAACCAATGATCATGGCTGTTCCCCAACAAAAATTAAAAACAAAAGCAAAAACAAAAAAACCCCAAGTATTTGAAAACCCCATCAGGACTCAGACCCATGTGGGGAAGCATAGATCAAATGAGGCCATCAGGAAGCAGCTCGGCCCAAGTGGGGCTTGGGGGCTTTTTGATTTGTTTGTACATTGATTATTGGTAAGTGATGGAAATACACTCCTCTGTCTCTCCTAGCAAATATTGATATTTAGTAAAATCAACGTTGATCATTAGTGCTTTGTGGAATAGATATTCTTTTGAGAGGAGTGCAAAGAAACTTGAATCTGATGTCATGAGCAGCAAGATCAGAGGCTGCACTTGGAGATGGGAATTCCTGAAACAGATGGTGTACAATGTGGTTTATAGTTTATGATAAAGGTGCTTTTCATATCACTGAATGAAGAAGGGATTATTCTACAAATGATGCGGAAAACTACAAACTGGCCAACCATTTTTTGGGGAAAATTGATCCTTACTTTACACCAAAATTCATTCAGACAAAATACAGATTTAAATGTAAAAAGTAAATCCTAGTAAATTATATAGGTGAATATTCCTGTAATTGTGGCATGTGAAGAGCCTTTAAAAGCATAATATAAGAATCAGAAGCCACAAAGGAAAAAACTAATAAGGCTAAATGTTACATAAAAGTAAACATTTCTGTAAAGCAACAACAATAAAAACAGTAGCAAAGGGGCTGGCCGAGTGGCGCGATGGTTAAGAACTGGCTTGGGACACCAGAGGGCCCTGGTTCGGATCCCACATATGAGGGCCAGTGACACTGCCCTCCACAGCTAAGATGCTGAACAACAGCTCAACCTGGAGCTGGGCTGCCGTGAGTCGCCAGCGACGGTGTAGGCTGCAGCCCCTGTGGCAGTGGGTTGCCATGGGCTACCGTGTGTAGCCATCAGCCAGCGTGAGGGGCCAGAGGCCGCTGTAAGCGGCTGTCCAGAAGCCGGCGACTGATCTGCCTCGCTGGGAAGAGCGCAATGATGGTGACAACTTGGGCCAGTGAAGCAACGTCCTCCACAACTAGACTGAAGAACAAAAGGACAGCAACTTGTCTGTTCCCCTTCCCCCAATTCCCCAGCGCTGTTCCCAACCCCCCAATTCCCCAATAAAAATCTTTTAAAAAACAAAACAAAACAAGAAAACAGTAGCAAAGAATAAATCAAAGGCAAACATGAAATTTGGAAAATATTTGGAAGAAAAATATTTTTTCAGACACCAAATGTACTTTGAAAATATATTAAGATTTCTTACAATTAAAAATGAAAATTCCAGAAGAAAAATGGATAAAGGACAAAAATGGGCATTTAATAAATGAAATTATTAATTAAGGTCATTAATTTAGGAGGAAAAAAGATCCAATTTTAGAGTTATTGAAGAAATGCAAATTAAAACAAGAATCATTTGTTTACTAGGTTGACAAAGATCCAAAATAATTATAATTCCTAATGCTGTTGATCATACAAAGAAACTGCTCTCATTCACCAAGGATGAGAATGTAAATTGGCACAAATTTTCTGAAGAAACTTGACAGTATAAGTTAAAAGTCTTTAAAATGCATTTACTTTGTCCAGAAATGTGACTTTCAGGACTTTATCTATCTTAAGAAGGGAGTAGGATTTTTTAATAATAGAGAAAAATGTGAGACTCCCCTAAAAGACCAAAAATAAGAAGTAGTTTAAATAATATGATTTCACTTGTATGTGGAATCTAAAGAACAAAACAAACAAACATAACAGAAACAAGACTCATAGACACAGAGAAGAAACTGAGTTGCCAGATATCTAGGAGGGGAGTTTTGGGGGGAGTTGGGGGGTAGAGGGGAGGAGGTGGGTGAAAAAGGTGAAGGGATTAAGAAATACAAATTAGTAGTTACAAAATAGTCACAGGGATGTATGTAAAGTGCAGCATAGGGAATATAATCAATAATATTGTAATAACTACATATAGTGCCAGGTGGGTACTATAATTGGTGGGGTCACTTTGTAAATTATATAAATGTCTAACCACCATGGTGTACACCTGAAACTAATATAAAATCATATTGAATGTCAACTGTAACTGAGAAAAAAATTTGGTTAAATAAACAATAGCACATATATACAATGTGATACTGTTCAAACTATATGTTTATTATCTTGTAATATTATATATATCATGATATATTACAAAACAGTTTATAGAGTATGGTCCAATTTTTTAGGTTATATTATTATATTATATTATATTATATTTGCACCCACACACACAAAAATCTGGAAGAATTTATGAGTTAAATTTTTTTGTTTGCAAAAAAACTAAGACTGATCTAGGCCAACTTAAGAAAAGAAAAAAAAAGAGAGGATGAATTTATTGGGAAAACAATAGACTATCTGATGAAATTGAAGAAAAGAGTCATATCTTCAAGATACGTTTGGATAAGGAACAAGAACAACACCAGGATCTTTCTCAACATATGGATTTGAGGAACTTCTTCCTCTACAGCCTTCTTTTTTGGAAGGAAAGGTTGGAACTTTTATTTCTACTTATTTTTACCAATAAAAAGAAATGAACGTTTATTAGTAGTATATAAAGTAATTCATGTACATCATATAAACAATTTATCAGAATGTTGGTATGTGCTGGAAATACATTTGTCTCTTTTCCTGATAGCTATGTGATCAGAAACATTTGGAGACTACTGGGTAAGAGTATTGATCGAGGGCTGAATGGTGAGTGCTCCAGCCTCTTTCTGGAAAGCCAGAAGTCTCTGCTGAGTGTTCTGGGGAAGGAATTCCAAGATTTGCTGACAGTTTTAAAGTCCGTGAATCAGGGTGCTTCTAAGGTTCACCATTTTGTGACATCTACCCTTTTGTTTTCACAACGAAAAACCTTCTTTGGATAAATATTTCAGATGTGCAGCAGGGGAGTGCAGCCTTACGTGACATCTGGTTCAGTTTAAGGTCAGTCTGTGGCATTATAACTGAGTGCGACAATTATGTCAGTGGCTACTGGCAGCTTCTGGCAGAAGTTGGCATTGAAAGTCACGCAAGGTTGTTCTCCTGTTCAGAGTGGTCAGGCTAAGTAAATGGAGGGTACGTGTGTGGCCAGGGGAGGCCTGCACTGCCTTCCTACCAACTTAGTCACTAATGGATGTGCACAGCCTCAGTAGGCACAAAGATGACAAGAAGGAATAGCTTCCACCGGGGCAGGAAGTGAATGGATTGCTCCTTAGCGTCTACAAAAGTCAGCCTTCTCCTGAGCTCTCAGTGCAGGCCAGCTGAGGAGAGAAAGGAAGGACGCGTGATCCTGTGATGTGGCTTTGAAAGCTCCTTCCATGTTCTGCAGGCTTAGGAGGACCTAGTTTAGTGTGGGGTGGGTGATAAAATCCGCACTGCCCTTGAGAGAAGAAAGTGTTGCAATGTTCAAAAGCCACCTGTGCTGCCTCTGAAGAGCTGACATAGAATCTGCTCCATGTTTGGGAATGGCTTAAAACCTTAAAACCATCACTTTTTGTTGGTCCCTCAAACAGTGATAGAAATCATATGCTGTGTCTCTCCAGGGCAACTGGCTGAGTCTAGGTTCTGGCTTTGAACCAAGAAGAGACCCTCTAATCCTTACTGATCTTACTGATAGAGAGACATTTAGTGATAGGCATTTATTAGTCATGCTGTGTGTTCTTTATTCCCCACAAAATTTATATATATATATATATACATATATATATATATATATATATGTATATATATATATATATATAAATCTTTTTTTTTTAAAGATTCCGGGACTGAAAATCTGAAGACACTGTGATGCTATTGTACATAACTGAGCAATGTAATTCTTTTGTTTCCCTTAGAGGAATCTGCTACCTGAGTTATGATATTCTGTTTGAGTCCCTGGGACAGTCTTCTTGTGGGAAATAGGAAGGTTTACGGTTCAGAGTTTCTCTGCAGGCGGACGAAGAGCATCACTATGGCTCCCACCAAAGCTTCCTAAGCAGGGGCATGTTCGAAAGTCCTCAAGCCACTGAGCAGAAGTTTAAATCGCCAGTGATGGAAATGGAGCTGTCAGAGTTCATGTGTACCCATCGATAGTGGGGTGTGTAGGAGTCACCTGCTAATGAACTACTTCAGAAGCGCCAGCCTGGCTGTCATCGTCGTAGAGAGAGGCGGCTGGCTGGCTGACATGGACTGAGCAGTGCTGCTGTTTGCAGGAGCTGCTGACCCGCCAGGATGACAGGTGGGGCAGCGTGGGAGCGCAGGTGGTGTCAGCACAGCCAGCTCTCACGGGAGCCTCCCTGTTTGGGCCCCGCCCCGCCATGATCAGGATGTGACCTTAAAACCCAAACTCTCCACAGGATGCCCTCCAAAGGCTTGAAGCCCAGGTTGTGGGGGTGGGGTCGGGGTCACGCCTGGGCATGGCTCACTGAGCTCCTCTGCTGCCCTGCTGCCCTGCATACACTTCCTCTACAGTTTGATGAAATGATCCCTACCTGGGGTCTGCGTCTTTACAGTCTAAATGTATAAGTTTAAGAAGAGAGTTTCTGATTGGCCCAACTTGGGCCAGGAATGATGGTTTGGGTTTAAAATAAACTATGGCCAAGTGGGTAGAGCCAAGTGGTATTGATATAGCAACTGGAGGTCTTTCCCCGTGAATCAGGGGCCATGGCCAAGAAGACAGACTCTTGGAGAGCTGGGCAGGTGCTCCAAGAGATGCTACTGTTGAGAGTGTTACAACAATGTGAGAACGGATATTCTCAGGGGGTGAGGCTGTGGACACCTTTTGGTTTGGGTTTGTATCCTTCAAGAATGGTTTACTTGCAAGTGACAGAGACACGCCTCTCACCATCTTAGGCAGAAAATGGACATTACCAAAAGGCTAACAAACGCAGTGGCAGCAGGGTGCTAGCCTCAGGAACAGCTGGAAACAAAATCTTGGACACTCTTCCAGTACCACCTCACTTCTGGTTCTCTCTGATTTTTCACACGACAGGGAACATGGCTGCAAAAGGCTCCCCAGCATTGAAACTCCCTATTTCACTACCTACCAGAGGGAGGCTGACATTCGTTCTGCCTAGTTTCAAATTTAAAATCCCAGAGAGAATTGTCTCCACGAGAGCAGAAATCCACTGCCTTGTTTCCCATTATATCCACACTATCTGGCATATGGCACAGCCTCCATAAACATGTTCAATGGTGGATGTGAGGGAAATGGAGATGGCCTAAGTGAAGGCTGGCTCCTGAATTGGGGTGACCATTTGGGAGGTGATACCATTAACTCAACCAGGCTTCAGGCGAATAGCAGGTGTGGAGGGCCCCAAAGCACTGCTTAGTGGTTAAGAATGTGAACATTAGACTTCGACTGCCTGGGTCTGAATTCCGGCTCCATCTGTGTGATTGTGTGCAAGTTATTTTAACCTTCAAAGCCTTGGCTGCCCCATCCATAAAAGTGGAGAAACTTTTAACACCCAGTCTATAGGGCTCACTGTGAAAATTAAATAAAATATACTGTGCAAGTGCTCAATAATCACTGACTAATGTTATTATATTCTTCTTTCACCCACACTGCACTCGTACTTTCAAATTGACTTTCACTACTTTTGCATCTAGAACTGATTTTTGTCTAATGATAGAATAAGTTTCATGTTACAGCATTCCTGCCAGTTAATCAGTCTGTTTCTCCAGTAAACGGGGCAAGGATATATGCTCAATCATATTTACTGCAATGAGGAGAAATCATTTTGGACACCCCCCTGCCCCTATCTTTGCTCGGGTCCATGTCATAACAGAGCCTGTGCTGTAAGAAGAGTTTGTAAGTCACACAGGAATGTCACCAGGAATGCTGTTGGCAGGCTTCCAAGCAGTAAGAGCTGGAAAAAGGTGACAGCATATTCAGGGAGTGCAGGCACAGCTCAGCAAAATCTGGGACAGTGTGGGGACAGCCACTCAGTCACACTCACTTATTGCTGCTACCTCACCTACACATGGGGATACTCAAAAGGATTTGGCTTCTCTCTCTAAATATTAAGGTTGAAACTAATTTCACCCTTTCTGGGTTTTGAAATATCAGCTAAGGGACTGAAACAAGTCCTGTACCTGGGAGAATATGTAAATTGGAAAGCAATTGCATTTTATGTAGTCTTTCTAATGTCTCTGTGTATAAGGACTGTGGTTTTGGGGCCATCCTCACCCTCTAGATAGGTGTTGCTTTGAAGGTGTAAGTGGAACCCAGAATAGGAACATTTTTGTGGGTTTTACTTTCTTTTTATTAGTAGAATAAGCTTTAATATTTTATATAAAGCTCTTAATCTTTATAACAGCTTCAAATATGTTGGGGCAAATTATATTTTCCTAAGATGACTACACTAATATCTATCCCAACCCAAGTGCTCTGATTATAGAAACATGCAAATAAGAAGTTTCAGTCAAAAGATACTGGCTGCATCTTAATATCTATTGACCTGTAAGTCACGACCCCAAATTCAGACCATAACACTTGACTTCAACATGGTATATCCTATTCTGCATTAGCATAATGTTACAATCCCAGGATGTAGAGTTAAATTTCCTGGGTTTGACTCTTGGTTTACCACCAGCTAATTGTAGGACATTGGATTAGTGACTTAACTTTTTAGGCCTCCATTTCTTTATTTGTAAAATGGGGATAATAATTGTTCCTAATTCATAGAGTTGTTGCTAATGAATGAATACACATACATGAACTTAGAATAGTTCTGAAAACATCATGCACTTGATACACGCTTGCTGATATCATTACTCTGAGTGTTCTTGCTCAAGTGACTGGTATAGAGGAAAGGAAAGAAGAAACGTAGAGATATTATAATCCAAGTACCAAGCTGACTTTCTTTATTCCGGTTAATAAGTGAAGGCCAGGAATCATGTGTTGACTCACTCTACTGCTGTCTGCTCTGCTGGGTATTTCTTAGTCAACCATGTCCTAATGTGCTGTGGCAGGACTGAGGCTGCCCCTGGAGGGACCTGGCCTGCTCCACATACTTTCTGGAAGCTGAGATTTGGGAGTTAATGTGTGTGTGTGGAGGGGAACATGGACAGGAGAAGAGCCGGGCACTGCGAAGAAAGCTAACCCTAAGGAGAGGAAGGGCCAAACTCAGGATATTAGTTGTCCTCGAGACAAACCACAGATTTTATCATTTATCCCAGATCTGGGCTCCACCTATCCTCCGTCTTGACCTTGGAGGGAGAACAACACTGGGCAACCACCTGGAGAGCAACATGACCAAGGGGGCACAGGTGGAGGATGCTGGGCCAGGAGTGAGCTGTGGAAGAGAGGAGGGAAAAGGCAGAATGTCCTTCAGGGTCCTACAGCCCTCCTGCTTCACTCAGTGAGAGAGAGGCAGAAACCTGTCTCCCCCTGTTTCCAACTGAATCCCATATTCTTAATGATATACCACTCTTATCCCACCCCCTCCACTCTGAGCACCAAAACATATGGAGGCTGTCTCATGGTCAAATGCTTAGTCTGAATTTAGTGTTAAAAATGAAACTCTTGGGAGTGGGAGTAAGGGGTAAATGGCGGGGAAGAGGAAGAAATATAATTTCTTGAGTGCCTACTATAAGTCAGGAAAAAAGCTGGGTCCTTTTCCATTACCTCATCTAGCCCTCAAAAATGATTCTCAGTTCCACATTTTTATTTATTTCCAGGTAAAATGGGACACCGAAGCTCAGTATTAGAACTGGAATCTGAATCTGGTGCTAGTTCCAAGGCTCATGATTTTCTGAGCATACCATGCAGGCTTGCATGGTGAAACATACAAATGTCGATCTCTATAAATCCAATCACTCCCCTAACCACAGGCCAAAAAAGGGAGGGAAAAACAGGACAGCAGATGCGAAAGCAGGACTTAAGATTCACAATAACAGGATATGCTGAGTGCATCAGGGTTCTCTGGTTATCATACTGTCAGGACTTACAACTCAGGAAATGAAACCGGGAGGGAAAGCCTGAGGGGGAAATGGACAAGCAAGCAACCTCTAGAAGTTTTGCTCAACAATATGGCTCTCTCACATTTTGTTATCAGCAGGATAGAGAAAATGTCAAGGTTGCAGCCAAGACAGGTGTGTAGCCCAGGTCTCTCCGGGCCACAGCAGATTGCAGGCACAGTAAGAGAAATACAATCATGGATGCTGGCTCGGCAATGCAAGCAGAACCAGAAGCTCCCTCCCCAAGCCAATCCCTCCCTTTCTGATTCAAAGGCTCAGGTAGCCTCACAGGCTCATTCGGATTAGCAGGCTTCAAAGGTAGACATACTTGGTTCAAATCCTCGTTCCACTGTGTCCCTCTTAGGGTCGTTGTAGGTAAAGACAATGACTGTAAAGGACCCTCACAGGGTAGTGTTCACTCACTTCCCTTGTCAAGGCTAATTCTAGACTTCTCCAAATTGTTAGAGGGTCCTGCCAGCTCAAGGCCTTAAGTATTTAAAAGCAGCCTCCTTCCCCAGCCTCAGTTCATGCTACCAGAATGCTCCACCAAAACATCGAATCTGACTTCATTATAGTCATACAGCCATAGATTTGAAAGGAAAAAAAAAAAAGTATATCATCCAACTTTAAACCTGTATTCGGCTGTCCCACCACACACCTGTAATGTTCTGTTACTTAGACTAGTTTAGAAACCCTTTAGTTATCTTGTGGAATAGCACATCCTGTCCCCTATCTGAAGGGAAGGTATGATTTTCAATCATTTTGGTGGGAAGAGTCATTTCTAGTTTAGAGTTTCATGTCTGAGTGTCACACATGACCTTGAATGCTTCTCTGGTCTAGGTTCAGCAGTAGTGGTTCCTCTTCTGGCGGTAAGCCCCAGGGTTTTTTTCTACCATTGGTAACACTTAGTACATTCACCGTGTTGTGCAACCACCACCACTGTCTACTAGTAGAATATAGTTATCACCTCAAAAGGAAACCTCAAACCCATTAAGCAGTCACTTCCTCTTTTCCCCTCCCTCTAGACCTTGGCAGCCACTAATCTGCTGCCTCTATGCATTTGCCTGTTCTGGATATTTCATATAAATGGAGTCATACAGATAATGCACTTTTAAGAGCTAACTAAGGCTAATCCACCTGAGTGAAAGGTGGGCCCCAGGCCAATCAAGCCTTCGGCTCACTGGCCCCATCACAATCTAGCCCACCATGACTGACCCCAGTGAGTGATATTCTCAGATGAGGACAGATATTTGATTGGGCTGCTTCTTCAGCAACTCTATAGGTTGAAATCCCTGTTTCTCTCTTCCTTAGGCTTATCCTGACATAACCTGGTCTTACACATCTAAGCCAACTGCTCCAATACTGTGGCAGTCCCCTTCTGCTATAAGAATTAAGCTCTCTGATGGTATTTACAGCCAAAGAAGTAGATGTAATTTCTTGAGGAATAAGTATAGGATGGGAAGGGGGTCTAGGACAGAGCTCCAAGGAACTCCAGCATTAGAGACTGGATAGGGGTGTCGTTGATAAAGGAGACTGAGAAAAAGTGAGCAGGAACCCAAGGGATTGTGAGATGTTACAGAGACCAAAGAAAAAAGCATGCTTCAAGAGGAGACAAGTCAACAGAGATCACATAAGCTGAGGAAGGAATAGGCAGCCTTCACAAGGACAGTTCTGGTGGTAAGACACCTGAGCTAGAAACCAGACTGCTGCAGATTGCAGGTGGAACGGAGGTGAGTGGTGGAGGCTAAGAGGGTAATTAATACTCTCAAGAAGTTTGCAGTAAAGGGGAGATGAGAAAGTGGGTTGCATCTAAAGAGGAGCAGTGTGTCTGAGGAGGGTTATTTGGGGGTTTTGTGTTGGGTTTTGAGCACGGAAGAAAAGAGCCAGTTTTAATGTTGGTAGGGAGCCTCCCATTGAGGAGACACTTAACCTGAGGAGAGAGGATAACACATACTGTGTCTCAAGGCAGAGGATAGAGCCCGGACAAAGATCCTCTGAGAATGGACCTGCCCCAGCCTTGAGAGTCTAGGAAGAAGACCACCAGGCATACCATCTGTCAAACATAGCTGGAAACAGGAAGACCCCTGGCAGTGACAGTGGGGCAGCAGAAAATGGCAGGTAGAAAGCTTCTCCCCAACTTCCTGTCATGATGGCAAAATGACTTCCCACAACTGGTCTTAGATAAGTAATTGGTGCAGAGCCAGCCTGGCTCCTGTCAACACCCCCGCCCCCCCCCTCAGGGACTCCCTCACAGCTGTCCAAGAGGCAGGCAAAGCCTCTATTTGAGAGTATTTTTTATTGTGTAAAGAGTCAGTAATGAGTGGAAACAATGGATTAGAGCAAGAGCCAAAACACAGGGTTGCTGACTCCCAAACCGAATCCTACCCCTCCTAACAGAGGCACCGTCCCTCAGAAGAAGTGAGCGCTGAGAGGTGGATCAACTAAGCGGACAAAGGAAGTGTTCAAAAATAAGTACACAGAGTGTGTTTCACAGGAAGAAGCACAAACAATATCTTGGTTATTTCAAATAAATAAATCTGGAGGGGTTTGAATCATTAATTATCCTGTCTCTGCAGGATGTACATCCTGAGATTTGTTTGGTAGCTCCAGGATAGCTGGCTCCATTTCCAACGAGATTACACAAAAGCTAGGGCCCAATGAGAGCAGAGAGGAAAGTGTCACACATCTCCTCTTGCAAAGTCACAACATCAGCCATGACTGGGTGCCCAAGGCTTGGGCACTCAGAAAGGGTCAGGGTGGGGGTGGGGGCTGCCCATCAGCTCGCAGCATTAGCTGAAGCATTCCTGAGCTCTGCTCATCCTCCTCTGTTTGAAGCCTCTGCAGGCCTCTGCTCACCCTGGCATTTACAGTCCAGGCTGATTCAAGTCAAACTCTCCCCTCCTCTCCTCCTGGGCATCCCCACCACAGCTATGACTAAGGCGTGATTATGAGGACCAATGTGTGGGCCAAGGGAACGCTACTCTTTCTCAGGACTAGTCACAACCCTTAGAAGGAGGAGAAAATGTTGGGGCAAAGTGTTTGTTTCCCAAACCAGAGCCTTATCTCGCACCCAGTGTGATGGCCACAGATGTGGGTTTTAGAGACTTCGTGTGCCCCCTGCGTTCCAGGCTCTGGGTTGAACTGCAAAAGGCACCGAAGTGACTGATCCTCAAAAGCATTTTCAGAGCACTGTCTCCTTAAAGCTTCACGTCTCTGGGGGCACAGAGAGCTTACCAGAATTTTTTTCAGATGAGGTAACTGAGGCCCAAAGACATTAATGATATATGTCCATGGAGGAGGCAGAATTTAAACCCCGGTTATGCCGATTCTTGTTCAGTATGGCTTAGCTGCCTAAGACTCAGTCTCTGAACTCGAGAAACTCACAAAAAATATGTACAAATGACCATAATGTGATCATGTGCACTGGAGTCCAGTGGGGATTTAGAGAATGGGGAAATCACATCTAAACTTTTTGAATTGGGAGAAATGGTCAAACGAGCTAAAGAAAACCAGTCAGGATACTTGAAAGCAACGTTGTTCTGAAAAATCTTGTTGGGTAGACTTGCAAGTTGAAAAAACGAAGACAGGCTTCCAGGGGTAGCGGGGAGGGCAAACATTTAAGTTGAGACCTAATAGTAGGATTTGGGCACCTGGAGATGGATGAGACCTGTGGGTATTCCTTCCAAAAACGGGATCAGTAAAACAAAGGCCATGATTATCAAACAGAAAGCATTTACCAGGAAGGCATCTGAAAGAAAGCCTGACAGGAATTATTGGGTTGTCAGGAAAGACATAACACATGTTTGCGACAGATGGCACTAGTTCATTTTTGGAAGTACTAGAGTCATTCGCATCTATGTTATTGCTATGTCATTGGACAGCTGACACTTCTAGCTTCATTCTAAAAATAAATTGAGCGATTTGGTTGAGTTTTGTAGATTTTACAACAAGTTGAAGATGGAACACCAAACTGTGCATTTTTGCCATATTTTACTGTTTTACTTCCAGAAAGGGAAGAACGCGTGTCAAGCTTGTGAAAAGTTGCATCAAGTTTATGGTGACAATGCTCTACAA
>NW_017731374.1:5003700-5006071 GCF_001890085.2 Hipposideros armiger
CAGTGTCACTGGCCCTCATATGTGGGATCTGAACCGGGGACCTCTGGCATCCCAAGCCAGTTCTTAACCATCGTGCCACTCGGCCGGCCCGATCTTTGTTCTTTATTTAAATAATGACCTTTGAAAACCATAGACAAAATACATCATGACTTTTCCGACAACCCAATAATTTGTAACACAAACCTGAATGTGCAAGAAAAGAGCACATTGCTTTGTTTACTTTACATAAAATTAAGGTAGGTATGACACTGAGCCCCCATTCCATTCAGTTGGTGGGGATTCTAATTTCAGAGATTGAGAGGGTTCTTTTCTCTTCACACCTCCCATTCTTATCCTTATTCCTAATTAATGATCAGAAGCAAAACATTCAGGAGGCACCTCTGGTCATGGGGAAGTATCAGGGGCTAGCAACCTTTTTGCTTGAAAGACCAAATAGTAAATATTTCAGGCTTTACAGGCCAGCTGGGTCTCTGTCACAACTACTCCATTCTGCCATTGTTGCTTGAAAGTGGCCATAGATAGTAAGGAAGTAAGGAAACACATGAGCTTGGTCGTGTCCCAATAAGACTTTATTTATGGATACTGAAATCTGACTTTCATATCATTTTCACATGTCATAAAATATGATTCTTCTTTTGGTTGGTTTCAAATATTAAAAAATGTAAAAACCATTCTTAGGTCACAGGTCATACAAAAACAGATGGCAGGACAGATTTGACTTATAGACCAACTCCTTACCTACATAGTTTCCACCACAATGCCTGTAGGCCAAGCTTACATGGATCTTTGAAATTGGCTGGCACTGTTGCCCCATGGAAATCTTTGTGAGAGCTGAGACCCCAGTACCCAGAGTCCAAGAAAACCTTCCTATACTTAACATTGAATTGTCACTTCCACACAGCTTGTCGTCTTCCTCAGGTTCTGTGGAGGATGGGCCACAGAGTCCCATGAATTATAAAAACTGCAGACATCCATTCCACTTCTTTGGGGAAAATCTTCACTCTTTTAGGGACTCTACCTCTCAAAGTCACTCTACAACTCCCTTCCCTAGCATAGTATCCTCAAATCCCTCAGGACAAAGGGAGAAAAGCCAGAACTACCTCTTCTTGAGGCTCTGCAGCAAGGGAACACAGACTTGGCTACTTACTGGAATGCTGAGTAATGTACAAAGTAAACAAAAACTAATATTGCACTAAATTTTCCTGCTTAGGACCACAGCTTTCTAGCCCAGGAGCAAGTTCAGGCCTCAACATTCCAACATTCCAAGCTTAAGTGATAGGCTGTCCCTCCACACCTCAGTGGGTACTGGTGTTGGGTGTCCTCAGAAAACCTCTGAAGGGAAGTCAGGGTGCTGGTAACAAAGAGGGGAAGTAGGCATTGCAGGCTTCCCCAGGACACCAGACTCTACTTAAGGTGAGTCATTGTCTTGGCTTATAAACAACTTTGCTAATCTTTCCAACAAACCACTGGTCCCTACCAGCTGCCACTCCAGCATATTTGTGGTCCAGAAGACACCTACTAGCCAATGCCCACAAAAACCTGTTGTACTTCTGCTTTGGGTGAGTTGCTTAATTTCTGTGAAACTAGCCATAATTCCAAGAACGAAAGAGCAAATGCCACTTCCGTCATGATGTTGTCTCCAATCCCCACCTCCCTGCCCCCGCCTTTTCTACCTGATTTTAAAGCATATACTCAGCAGGGCCTGCTATTCATGTCATCATACCCTTGGCCTGTCTCAGGCCTCTGTGGTAATTGTGTTGGCTTCCAGTATGGTTCCTGCAGCCACCTGCTCCCCACTAGGATGACCAGGCTTACCGGAAGAGAATGTTCTCTACGCAAGGAAATTTGAGATAGGAATAGTCATCCTTGGAGGGCAAGGATTGGGCAGATACTCGAGCCTAGGAAATGCAGGTGTGCTGGGAAATGGCTCTTGTATAGAGTCCACAGGAGGCAGGCATCTAGTGCCCTGACTTGAACATATTCTCTCAAGTAGAAAACAGAAACCAATCATGCAGGTTGATTTCTTGCACCTTATCTGTACACCCATCAACCTTTGATGATGAGATAATTTTTTATGCCAACATGTATCATACAGGAAAGACTCAATGAAGCCTTGTTATATGGAGAAATAAATGAAACGCACTCTCAGGAATGTAGCCAGTATTTGCCAAAATTTCCCAACAGCTCTAGAGAAAGGACATTTAATAAAATAGCCTTGGGCCAGCCGAGTGGCTCAGTTGGTTAAGAGTTAGCTTAAGAGTGCGAGCTCTGAGCAACAGGGCCACCAGTTTGATTCCCACATGGGCCAGTGATGATGCTGGAACCGAGATGAGCTGCTGTGGAGCTGCCAACAGGTGGCAGGATGGCTCAG
>NW_017731374.1:5008981-5009473 GCF_001890085.2 Hipposideros armiger
AAAGCAAATCCCTCTACTTAAATCCCATCATTGACAAACAGAGAATTACAGCTTAAAGTGTGCTTTTAACAATCTTAGAGGAGGTACGTGACTCAGGACTGCCAGTACCAAGGAACCACTGGCAAAGATCGTTAAAGGAGTTTTAGTTGCTGAAATTTATGGGCATATTTGGAGCATATGGTTTGTTGAATAAGATGAACACAAGCCAAGATTTCAGGCAAACAATGAGCAAGAAATTTCCCTTTATCTTGGAAGTTTATTACAAATCCATTGAATATTCTGGAATGTATGGAGTCAGAGTGCAAGAGCAAGAAAAATGGTTGAACAGCAAAAGTTAGGAATTTGGCCACTGATCAAGATTTACCCTATTTCATAGTATAAGGCAAGATTAAAAGTCCAAAGCTGACATGGATGGTTTTAGAATATTTAAGAAGAAATGTAAATTCTAATTAAGCAAGAGGTTTTGTTCTTTGGACTCACTGTGAAGAAATT
>NW_017731374.1:5012710-5014759 GCF_001890085.2 Hipposideros armiger
GATGATTGATGATGATGATGATGATGATGATGATGATAATTAGATATCTACGACATAGGTGGTTTACAAAGTGCTTAGCTCCATGCATTGCACAGGGTAAGCATTCAATAGCTGGTAATCATTCCTCTAGCTATATTCTATTGATAAACTGCCTAAGAGACTCAGAGAAATGTCCCTACCGGTCATTATCTGATATGTAAGGATCATATAGAACTGGCTAAAATGTTTTGGCATTTTTAAAAGACACATGATTTCATTGAGGGACTCAGTCTTCTGAATCCCAACTCTTGATTCTGATCCCTCAGCCGGGATCACTCTCCTTCTGAAGTTGTTACCCTAAGTGCCCTATCTCCAGTGAAAAACTAAAAATACAATGAGTAAACAGAGTACAAACTATTGGTTTATTTTTTTCACTTTCCAGATTCCCGTGGAGCCATCGCCATCTCCCATCAGCATATCAGCTCATGTTTGCTCTCTCCGTGCTCTCTGCTGCTGTTTCCATGACAGAAACTCTTTGGACCCTCACGCCTCCCCATCTTCAATGCTACCAACTACTGCCCTCTGGGGTACTCATTATCTCAGTTCCTTTCACAACAATTCTTTCTGCCCCATACTCCATCAATTCATGGCCTTTCTAATAGTTTTTCACTCTTTCCAACGCAGGGGAGTGACATTACTTCATTTTAATCACCCACTCACGCGCTGGTAGAGATATACCTAAGACTTTATAAATGCCTAAATCTCAACATTTTCAAATATTGCCTCCCTTCTATTCTCTGCATTCTCTCTTGTGAAATTCTGATTATATGATTTCAGGCTTTCACAGTCTATCCTCCATATCTCAAGCTCTCTTTTATATTTTACACTTCCTTTTCTGTCTGTGCTTCATCAGTGTAATTTCTTTAGATCTGTCTTCCTGGTTTGCTAATTCTCTCTTCAGATGTATTTAATATTCTGTTTAACCCAGCCACTGAGAAAGGATGTTTTAAAAAATATTTATGTGTTTTAGCTCTAAAAATTCTATTTGAGTCTTTTTCAATTTTATTTTTTGAACGGACAATAAAGCCACATGATTCAAAAATCAAAATATTCAAAAGTATAAATTGAGAAGTTCCTATTTCATCATCATCCCTCCTCCCCATAGGTAATTACTTCAATTAGTTTCTTTTGTATGATTCCAGTGTTTCTTNCCCTTATCCAAGTTTATGCATATAATCTCCTAAATTTTCTTCTTTTTTTCACATTAAAATTTTTAATCCACCTGGCTATACTTTTTGTATATGATGTGTCAGGAGGAGGTCCAACTTCATTATCTTCCTGATGTGTAGCCAGCACCATTAATTAAATAGATGAATTCTTTTCACTTTTAGTTTAAAGTCCACCTTTGTCCTATATTAATTACCCACATGCACCCAAGGTTATTTGTGGACTCAATTGTGTTTCTCTGATCTATGTACATATTCCTGTGTCAAGTGCATGTTGTTTTTATTACCATTGCTTCATAGAATTTTAAGTGATGTTAAATAACTACAGGTCAAGCAAAATGAAGAGTGAGAAGCTATTTGATTTGGATCTTGGTCCAAAAACCATTGATCACTTTTGTGAGTACAGTTTCCATGGAGATATGGAGAGGGAAGCTAGATGTAGCGGTGTTCAGGAAAGAGTAAGAAGTATAGATGGTGCTTTTGAAGAATTTAGCAGTGAGAGGATGGAAAAAAGTGATCAAGTAGGAAGCAGAAAAAGGAAAATGTTTTAAAGCCCAGAGAAGGTTTATGCATTTGTGGCCCAAAATGAACGAGTCAGTGGACAGAGACTGACAGCTGAGGATACACAGCTACCAAAGAGTTAAGAATGCCTGTAAACTTCTTCCTAAAAGAACTAAAATAATGTGATTATCATAAAATTATGTTACTTAGTCTCAGGCTCCATATATGTGTGTTGCCATTAAGGTTTGCTGTAATCTTAATTCAACATTAAGCACTATGTTAAAAGAATGAATAAAATCAACTGCATCTTCCCCATTGGTGAAAACAATGAAGTTAATTTTTT
>NW_017731374.1:5017929-5020177 GCF_001890085.2 Hipposideros armiger
ATCATTTATTTTCCCAAATGATCTTTTAAATTTGCTTGTGTACTTTTCTGAAGTGAAACAATCTGTGAGGATTTTTAGGAAAATGATGGTGGAAGTGAATGTTAACCCCAAAACCCTTTACCCAAACAAAGAGGAATGAAAAAGAACTGAAAATAAGGAAAAGTACTTTAAGTATGCTATAGCCATGACACCTGCATTATTCTAAACACTCTGAAGAATGCAGCCAGATATAATGGCATTTGGAACAAAAAGAGAGACCTGTGGCCTAATGCCAACTCTAGCTCATGATCACCGTGCAGTGTTGCAAGTCTTAAGTGGAGAATATTCCAAAGGGTCCCACCAGTATGACTTCTGAGGTCATGGGCAAGCAGCTGGAAGAATAAAAAACACTCCCTCTGGGAGTGCATTGACCCATCATTGATTGCTAAGGAACTACATATTGCAAGAGATACTGCCCTACCAAGCACACCATTTCTTCTCTGTCATTGTTTCCTATCAGATTGGGGCAGTGTTGAGAGACAAAGCCACTTCACAATCATAGAGAACATTGAACAATCCTGTGCTAACACAATTGGAAAAGTAGATGGAAAGAGACAGATATTTCATTTGTTATTTAAAATGTTCCAGGTCAGAGAAAGAAGGGATTCTTGCCAGTTAAAAAATACCAACATACTACTGTTTTACCTAGGAAATACACAAGAGAAAATTAGAGACATCAAAACTGATTTTTAAAGGGTTCTAAATAAAATATTAGCAAATAGAATATAGGAGCAGATTTAAACAGCAATACACCATGACTACAAGTGTGTATTCCAAGAATGCAAAGGTGGCTAAATATTAGGAAATCTATATTAATGTTGATCAAAGGTGGTGGGGAGTATATGATCCTATGGTAGACATCAACAAAACAGTTCATAAAATTTAGTGTCCATTCCTAATAAATGCTCTTTGTAAAATGGGATTAGGTAATGCTATTTCTGAACTGGGATATGTGAGCCTTGGCCAGGTCTAGTGTGGAGAAATATTAGAGACGGACGACTGAGAATCCTTCATGTGACAGGGTATATTCTCTGTACGTTGGTTTATTTAAGATAGCCTTCAGAGAAAATGTTTTTGATACCTGGGTTTGGGTGTTTGCCAAGGCGTTTCTAAAAGGGGCCAGAATCAGAAAGCCACAAAAGTGTTTGCATAATGGGGTGTTTTTGTCACTGTGCAGGGGGGTGGAAATAAGTTTAATATCATAGGAAATGAAAGAGAAGCTACTTCTGATATGGAGTTGAATGTGAGAATTTAATTACTAAAAGCAAGAAAGGGGTCATTCACTTAGTAGTTTCCTAGGAGGTGAACTCATTTATTTGTCAACTGCTCCCAGCAGCTGGAATGCTGTTTACACCAACTGCCAAGAGGCATTTAAAAATTAACTGGACTATGAATTGACTACAAGCACCTAGAACAAATACATATTCACACCCACCCTAAAATCAAAATTTACAAAACTGAGACTATATTTGCAAGGAAACAAAATGAATCCTATTGAAATTTGAAAATTAGACCACTAGGGTGTCACCCTGACATTTCAGAAGCAAAAAAAAAAAATATATTTACTAGTGTTTGAATTTTATTCCCAGGGGTTAGTCTTTTTGGGATCTCTTACCTAGAGAACAGGAAGTTGAATTTATCACCCAGAGAACTTTCTAATAATGAGATAAATCTATGCGTTCATGTAACTTTGTATACACAAAAAACTTCCAAGCTCAAGATTTAGAGTACAAAGTGCTGGGTTAGAATCCCAACTCTGGTAGATACTGGTAGGTGACCCTGGATAATGATTTAACCACCATACACCTCAGTTTCATCATCTTTAAAATAGGGATGATGATGATGATTGATGATGATGATGATGATGATGATGATGATAATTAGATATCTACGACATAGGTGGTTTACAAAGTGCTTAGCTCCATGCATTGCACAGGGTAAGCATTCAATAGCTGGTAATCATTCCTCTAGCTATATTCTATTGATAAACTGCCTAAGAGACTCAGAGAAATGTCCCTACCGGTCATTATCTGATATGTAAGGATCATATAGAACTGGCTAAAATGTTTTGGCATTTTTAAAAGACACATGATTTCATTGAGGGACTCAGTCTTCTGAATCCCAACTCTTGATTCTGATCCCTCAGCCGGGATCACTCTCCTTCTGAAGTTGTTACCCTAAGTGCCCTATCTCCAGTGAAAAACTAAAA
>NW_017731374.1:5024582-5026807 GCF_001890085.2 Hipposideros armiger
TTTCTCTTTTCAAGTAAAAAAGTATATGTTCTTCAGCTGGTGAAGTTTTTCCTCCTGTCTCTACTGGTCTATTCTACCATACTCTAAAGGTGAAGGAAGGAGGTAGGACCAGTGGTAGTTTTTATCACTCACTCCTACCAATTTCCTTCACACACACACACACACACACACACACACACACACACACACACACACACACACACACACACTTTGGGCAGTTTATTGAGAAATCACACCTGCATGCTCGTAGTGAGTGCCTTCCCCGTACACTGCTCAGCTATTTCTAAGCTTTGCATTCTTTCTGGAGCCAGAACATTGCCCATGAACGTGGACATGGTCGGGCATGTTCTGTCTGCCTCCGAGCATGGCTGCGTCTTTCCTGTTTCAGGTCATGGGAAAGGCCTTCCCTCCCTTTGCAAATAGGCTCTGTTTTTGTGAAATAAAGCCAGAGTGTGAGATGAGCTGAAGTCCTGCTGTCCTCAGTCAGATTCTGTGATGGGGTTGTTTGTCTTAGTCTTTGATGGCATTAGGCAATGGCCTTTCCACTCTAATTTTGTCTGGGTCTTCATGGGAGATTTAGGGAGAGGCTCTAATCATGAGTGGCTACATCAGAGGCCACTGTGGACCATAAACTATCATATAACAACTTGTTTGTCCATGAGGACAAAAATTCCCCAGAATGTATACAATGGTGGAACATGGTCCCTATGTTAACAGTTGCCTGTGGAGGCCAGCCCTGATTCCAGTGCTGGAGCTGCTTAAAATATTGTTGGAACCCCTCTTTGAAGATTACCAGCAGAGTCTGCAGCACCTTCTTTTTTTTTTTTTTAATGGTATTCTGAGTCCATGAGTGAAATCCTTTTCAGATTGTATTCAATTTTTGGAAATAAATAAAAGCCATTTGTCACATGCTCCAGTGTATTAGAAAAAAAAAAAAGTCCAACTGGCTAAGTTTTAATGATATATATTTTACATGCTTATATGGTTTCACCACACATAGACAGAGACAGAGAAAACTGTGAGGTAATAAGACTAACTGATGTCCTTTTGTAGCTCATGAACACATACTGAGCGCAATCTTCAAAGGAGATTTCTAAAGAATTTTTTAAAACACTAATAGCATTACTGAAACAGATGTTCAGCCTTTCAAAGCAACTACTTAGAAGGAGAAATATAATTTAGATGAATTTCTAATATGTTTTGGGAAAAAGAGGCCTCGGAGTCCCAACTTGTCTAGCAGATGTTCTCTTCTTTCTAAATGTTATTTTGAAAGCCTTAAATCAGCAAGTCTCCCCCCACCTATCTCCCTGTACCCCTCTCACAGCCACCCAATCTATGCATCACCAGCACCTTCATTTTTACTTTGAGACTGTCTCCTTTACACTGGACCTGCTTCTCTAGTCCCTATATTGTGATCTTTAATGTCTCTCTTCTTGAAATTTCATGCCTTTGTTCACATTTGTATGCTCCCCTCCCCCATTACTGGAATTTCCCTGTTAGTCTTCTCTGCCTGACAGAAGCCCGACTAATCCCTTCAAGGTCCAGCTCCAACTCCACCTGAGGAGCCCTTGCTGGCCTCCTGCTCTCTGTCCTTCTGCTGTCATTCCAAATCACTGTGTAGTATAGAAACCATCATGGATGGTGCTCAGTAAGATACTTGTTGGGTGTTGTGAAATGAAGGCTGGACTGATTTTTCAATCACAGGGGAGATTCAGGGTCAAAATGCAAGCAAATGACATCAGTTTGTTTTCCGAAGGGCAAGAGTTCCATTTGCTCATAACGTGCTACGTTAACAACAATAGGCAGGACTGAACTTGACACTTCCAGTCTCAGTCCTCTGAAACTGTATTGGGAAGCTTCCTGGGGGTATTCAAAATAGAGGACATACATCAAGTTCTCCTTTGGGTTTAAGAAATATGACTCAGAGAAATGACCAATTGGAAGCCATCAATGAGAGAATAAGAGTATTAGGCAAGAAAAGAAAAAAGTATTGTCTGGGAGAAGAAAGGTTGAAGATACATGCTGTGTGAACCAGGATGGAAATCACTCCTGGCATTTGGATAGTGAAAATTTGGGTTGGCTGTCTGATGTTTACCGGGCTTCCTACCCTGATGTTCTCAAGGACATTTGTTGCTTCATTTTTGCTAGTGTGAGAATATTAAAATACAGGTATGACTTCCAGAGAAAAATACCAGCAGACTTGTTGTGAACTGTCTGATCATTTT
>NW_017731374.1:5028652-5030095 GCF_001890085.2 Hipposideros armiger
TCTTCGAGCCTGAGAGCCCCAGGCGCAATCTCCCTTGTAGGGCTACAGACAGTGTGGACACTTACATTCTCTGGCCAGGACCAGGACACTGCCTTCCTTGTTCAGGGCAGGAGTTGCACTGCCCAGCGGCTGCCCCTCTGGCTCTGTGATAACAATCGCCCTTTCCTGGGCACTGCTCTTCTTTGGCCAGAAGGCAGCACGGTGGAGAGTCTCAAGGCTGATCGTCACCAGCATAGCAAAGCCCCTGCAAACCTTGGAGTCATATGGCCTTCATCTCTGTGAGATCTTAAGCCACAGTGGTTATCCCAAGACAACCCAGGTTCCCTTGGACTCTTGGAACTGAGTCCTTTTTCAGTTTCTTGGGTTCGCTCTTCACCGGGAAGGGGACTTGAACAGAGGGAGTCATGGCTCCCTTTCCTCTCAGCCCCAGCTATTCTCTGCTGCACACAGCTACTGCCAAGTCCTTGGAGAGGGAGGCTCCTAGGGACCTTTGTGCACTCTGGCTCAGGTCCCTGGAGCTCTCGCGACCCTCTGGAAGCCTTGAATCTGGTCAATGTTGTTTTACCCTGCCCAGTCCACCAAGACTCAGGATGGCCACTTCTGGGCACCAAAGGACAGAGCTAACCGTTCAGGGCCACACATGAGGTTCTCTTCAGCTTGGCAGAGATAGACTTTTGCAGGCCAAGCTCACAAATCCTGAATCCTGCTAACCCAAGGCAACAAATATGGAACCTGAATTATATCTGCAAAATAGGAGATGGGACACATGCCCATGGACCCAGAGAAATGGTGCCCTTTTCCTCCCCCAAATCTCTGCACCTCAAACAAATGCATTCAGTCAAAGGTGATAAAGCAGCCTGACAGACCCAGTTGCCTTCCTAAAATCTCTGGGCCATTGGCCACTTCCACTCCTGGCAGCCTTGGCTAATAGAATTCTGCCCTAGGCTTTTGCTCTCAAGTCAAATAGCCCTCAGAAGGACCCAGGAAATATTGTTGTAGAGCTTAAAGTTTATAATTGATTTTTTCTTTAGTAACTTATGGTAGGCAGGATTCTAAGGTGGCTCTCTCAATCCCAGCACTCTGGTGTTCACAGCCTGTACAATCCTTTCCCCCTGAGTGCAACTTACTTCTAACCAACAGAATATGGCAAAGGTGAAGAGGTTTTGCAGATATAATTAAGGTTCCCAGGTTCATTGACTATTAGTTAGTTAAAAGGAAGATCACCTTGGGTGGGCCTAACTTAATCAGATGAAATCCCCTTAAAAGAGGGATTGGGCCCTTCACACAGAGATTCTCCCTACTGACTCGATGAATTAGGCAGTTATGTTCAGAAAGTCCACATGGCAAACTAATACAGATGGCCTCCAGGCACTGCAGTGGCATCTAGGACCTGAGGACAGCCTCCAGCTGACAGCCAACAAAAAGTTGGGACCATCAGGCATA
>NW_017731374.1:5031970-5037972 GCF_001890085.2 Hipposideros armiger
TGAGACTCATGACAGACTTCTGTCTTCCAGAACTGTAAAGTAATAAACGTGTGTGGTGGTCAGCCACAAAGCTTGTGGCAATATTTACAGCATCGATGGGAAACTAACACACTCTCCATTCACATTATCTAAATGCCCAAAGTTCTTAGTAAAAATTTGAATAGAAATCAGGAAAAGGAGCTGCGTTCCACAAGTAGGTCAATGCAGGTGAAACGGGGACCCATACAGGAGGGCAAAATGATCTATCAACTGAACCAATTCACAGGAAACAGACATGAGGTCCTAAAGTTGATCAAGGGCATGGAACACATCCACTCTATCCCCTCATGGAATTCTCAGAAATCTTAATAGACAGCACTGGATGCTTCATCAATTTTGTAATGGAGAGTTAAACCAATCTTATCTGAAACCTTAGTGTCTTGGATTTAGATTGAGAAGCCAAGCAGTACCCATCAGATTTTGATTTAACATACACATGTGGAAAAGGACATCAAAGGAAATGCTTTCTTTTTCTTATTCTATTTTTATGTTTTGGGATAGTAATAAACTTACATGTTTAAATTCAAAATAAGAAGATAAACACTCAAAAGACTCATTCTTACCCTGTCCACCTTCATTCCTTTCTCCCTTGCTCCATTTGTAACCATTTTCATTAATTCGTTGTTAATTTTCCAGTGTTTCTTTACGTAAAATTGAATATTTTCATTCTCCCTTTTCTTTATACAAAGATAGCATACCATATACACTGTTCTCCAGCTTGCATTAAAACAGTATATCTTAGAGAGTTCTTCCTCATTCCTTTTTTACAGCTGCATGGTATTCCATTGTGTACCTGGAAGTACTATAGTTCATTTAACTAGTTTCCTCCTGAGAAGCATTTGTTTCTAAGTTCTTGGTGTTATAAACTATGTCACAGTGAGTAACCCTGTATATGAGTCATTTTGAAAGTGTGCAGGTGAACCCAAGGATGGGTCCCAGGAATGGGACTGCTGGTTTGAAAAACAAAGGCACCTAGACAAAGGCACAGAGGTCGTACCCTTCTGTACTCTCGCTAACAATGTTTGAGTGCCTGCTTCCCCACAGCCTCAAAAAAAGGGTGTTGTTAAACTTCTGGATTTCCCCAAAATTGACAGGTGAAAAGTGATTATCTCACTAATTTGCATCTCTTAAAAGTGAGGTTGAACATCTCACGTGTAAGAGCGATTTGCATTTTTTTTCCTGTGAACTATATTTTCATATCCTTTGAGCCCAAATTAGAATCTTTTTATTTTGTTTTGACTGAAGTTCCAAAAAATTAAGAAGAAAATAACAGGTTGCAAGTACTTCCATATTCTAAAGTGAGGATTTCCAAGTGGTCTTATGATCCTCAGCCCCCAAACCCAGGCTATAATATAACATGGTTTAAATTGCAAAGGTCAAAAGAAAGAAGTTCTTTGGAGAAAGCTGTTGGTGTGATAAGGATTTTCTGTCCCCTACTACAATGGCAGGGGCTAAGGGTTCTTCCTCGGTGCAATCCTGAAACGAGGAGCTTCAAGGGGACCCCTAGTCAAGAGAATTTGACTCCGTCTCTTAAAGCTTCGGCGAACACAGTGGTCTGGTATCTGATTCCAAGGATAAGAAACCCAACGGTCGAGAAGCTGAGCCTATGAGGTTAGCAGCAGGACAACTGTGGGAACCACACTGAAGCAAGCCACACTTCCACAGGAGGACAAAGTGTCTAATGGGTTAAGAAGACCAATGTGTGGTTGCAGCCATCCGTGGGGCAATACTCCATTTGGCACGGCAAGTATCTCAGAGTTTCCATGGGTCGTTGATGCTCTGGAAAATAATTGTGCTGGAGGAGCCATCTTGATGTGACTTCTCCCCACAAAAGGCAGGCTCCCAGAGGAAGAAAACTCCAACAATGCCAGCAGTAAGAGGCAGCGGAGTACACTTCCAGGGGCAGAAGCTGAGGTCGTGACTCAAGGTAACAAAACATTAAAAACATATAACAAAATATAAAATATTTATGCATGCACAACAAAAAGTAAGCCTGAACTATCTTGCAAGTTGAAAACTGGGATACTCTAAGACACAGACACACACAAAAATTAAATGGAGACACATATCATGTTTTGGGGTAGGAGCAGTCTTTATTTAACACATCCCCAAGAAAAAAATTAAGATTTTGGGGGTAACTTGACCAAATAATTCTTTAGCTTATGTATAATAAATATGTATTCATGAATAAATACATAATAAAAGCTGAGAACACGCAGAGAATTAATAGGCACAAAGTGGTAACTTACTTTTACTTGATATAAAAAAACCCTATTTTACAATTATAGCATGTGGTATTGGCACAGAAACAGATCAGTAGAACACAAGATAAAGTTCAGAAATAGACTTTAGTATATGATTCAGTATATGATTCAAATCACTAGGGGAAAAATTACAGTCGAATATTAATAGGACAACTGGCTAAACAACAATATAAAAAGATCCCCCCCAACTTCACTCATTATGCTAAAATAAATTTCAGATGGATTAAATATTTAAATGTTTTTTAAAACCAGTGAATTATATTTATTATTTGGAATAAATATGATCTTGGAAGTACTTCTAAGTATGGCACCAAAGGCAAAATACATAAGGAAAAAGATGGATAAATTTGACTATAAAAACTTAAAGTTTTTGTGTGGCAATATATAATACAAACAAAGTCAAGGGAAATGATAAACTAGAAAATTTGTTTACAAAATATATGACAGGTAAGAAAATTACTATGTTGGGGGAGGGGGTTATCGCTTTGTGAGGGGTATAAATGTCTAACTATTACATTGTTTTGCACACCTGAAACTAATAAAAAAAAAAGAAAGAAAATTACTGATACAAAGAGCTTTTTCAAATCCATAAAAGACAAACAAGCCAAGTACTGAGAAAAAAGGCAATTTACCAAGACAGAATTACAAATGATTAATCAACCTGCAAAATAGAGAAATGCAAACAAAACACTGAAACTTTATTTTTCACTTACCAGGTTAATCAAAATTAAAGATATCAACAATGTCCAGTAGTGTTGAGGCTTTCTATCGGTGAGTGTAAGCTGATATAAACTTTCTGTGAGATTCCTCTGACAATATGTAGTAAATGTAAAATGTACATAGTGGTTTGCATTCCAACAATTTCACTTTTAGGAATTCAGCCTAAGTGATAATTGCATACAATTATGCAGACTTCTATAAAGATAGTAAAAACCTGAAACATTCTAAATGCACAATAGAGTACTGGGTAAATAAATTATGATACAAATTTTCAATGCAATCATTATCAAAATAAGTCCAGGATATGTTGATGAATGAAAGAAACATGTTACAAAAGCTACATGCATATTTGACTCAATTTAGATTTAAAAAATAAAGGGGAGTGGTAAAAAAGTATGGATACACTTACACACACACACCCACACACACACACCACCACCACCACCAAAATGATTCATTTCCTCCTCCTCNTTCTAAATGTTATTTTGAAAGCCTTAAATCAGCAAGTCTCCCCCCACCTATCTCCCTGTACCCCTCTCACAGCCACCCAATCTATGCATCACCAGCACCTTCATTTTTACTTTGAGACTGTCTCCTTTACACTGGACCTGCTTCTCTAGTCCCTATATTGTGATCTTTAATGTCTCTCTTCTTGAAATTTCATGCCTTTGTTCACATTTGTATGCTCCCCTCCCCCATTACTGGAATTTCCCTGTTAGTCTTCTCTGCCTGACAGAAGCCCGACTAATCCCTTCAAGGTCCAGCTCCAACTCCACCTGAGGAGCCCTTGCTGGCCTCCTGCTCTCTGTCCTTCTGCTGTCATTCCAAATCACTGTGTAGTATAGAAACCATCATGGATGGTGCTCAGTAAGATACTTGTTGGGTGTTGTGAAATGAAGGCTGGGCTGATTTTTCAATCACAGGGGAGATTCAGGGTCAAAATGCAAGCAAATGACATCAGTTTGTTTTCCGAAGGGCAAGAGTTCCATTTGCTCATAACGTGCTACGTTAACAACAATAGGCAGGACTGAACTTGACACTTCCAGTCTCAGTCCTCTGAAACTGTATTGGGAAGCTTCCTGGGGGTATTCAAAATAGAGGACATACATCAAGTTCTCCTTTGGGTTTAAGAAATATGACTCAGAGAAATGACCAATTGGAAGCCATCAATGAGAGAATAAGAGTATTAGGCAAGAAAAGAAAAAAGTATTGTCTGGGAGAAGAAAGGTTGAAGATACATGCTGTGTGAACCAGGATGGAAATCACTCCTGGCATTTGGATAGTGAAAATTTGGGTTGGCTGTCTGATGTTTACCGGGCTTCCTACCCTGATGTTCTCAAGGACATTTGTTGCTTCATTTTTGCTAGTGTGAGAATATTAAAATACAGGTATGACTTCCAGAGAAAAATACCAGCAGACTTGTTGTGAACTGTCTGATCATTTTTCCCCCTTGAAGGAGGAACTTGCAGTTTTTCTTTTTTGATGTGCAAAACTTTTATGTAGTAAACCCAGAACTCTCGGTTGACCATATTTATTGGCAAACAAGTTTGTCCCAATGGTTAGACAATTATTCCCACAATTCCCTAATAATCCATCATCCCCACTAATTTGAAATTGCATCATACTTAGCAGGGAGGACTGCTAATAACGCACGTTTCCAAATGACAGACAGGCTTTAAAGATGGGCTCAAGGATGGACCCAGAGCAACTCCAAGCTAATTAGACAATGACATTCAGGAAACCAGTAGTTTAAAAAACAAACAAACAAATTGTGGCAATTCAGCAAGATTATTCCTGAGAATCATAACGACTTAGAGTATGATTAGAGAATAACTTCGACTTAAGAGTATGTGCCATAAGCATTGAGTTTGTAGCATTTCCAAAATACAATGTAACTGAGACTAATTTAAGCTATGATTTCTTTTAGTGTGCATCAAATTCCATCCCTTTGTGTTATGGATGGTTTAAAAAAAATCTTTCCTTTCACTACTATCGCTCACTGTAAATCTATAGATATAAATGACTCTAGGGACCTATCACCACCCTCAGAATGGGGTTCCTGAGCGTCCACCTCTTAACTGAATTCACTGAGATCAGAGAATTTTGTAGCTTCTCAGTTGAAACGTTTGCAAGTTCAGTATAGCTAGGCATCCTCTCCTTTGGACTGGCGTCTCAAGCTCTCATTTCACTTAGAAAGTATCTGCTCAAAATAGGTCCTTTTTCCTGTTGCTCAGTTTCAAGCAATTATTGTCCTTTCAGTTTACCAGATTGTAGCATGATGTTTGACCAAGCAAGCAATTATACAAAGCAGAAGTCATAGTGAAAAGCTAAGTCGGTTTGGAAACTTTATCAGATAGTTTCCAAAAATGCAGGCTAAGGCACAGCAGCAGAATAGGGGTCGTATGAATCATATGTTCTTGGAAAATTGGTGACGTCCCAGAGATGAAGGGCAATGACCTGGGTGCCCAAGGTGGGCACCCAGCTGGGTGGGCAATAGCGGGCCAATTGGCAATCCACTTGCAGGTATAGGCTGAGGCTGATGACTTAGCTGGTCAGCCTCAGAAAGCTAAGTGTGCAGTGCAATCAGTGCAGATCACAGTCCCAGGCCAAGTGTAAATGCAGTCATCCCTCCAAGGCACAGAGGGAGCCCTTTAAGGCACACACTCAGACTCCAACGCCTTAAAGCTTTCAGCATTGTGTGTCCACCAGGAAGGTAGACTGCCTCCTTCCCTCCTATTTCTTTTATCCCATCCAGTGACAAGCCTTGGTCTTTCTATGCCTGGATTTTACTAAGACTCACGTGCTCTCCCAGCCGTATGGCTGGTGTGGGCTGCAGCTCTGTGTCTTGCTCCCACCCCGCAGGAGTGGCTTCTCTACAGAGGTCCACAGGGGTCTGCAGCAGCAGCAGCAGCCTGCTAGTTGAGGGGCAGCAAGCCAGAGGGGTAGCTGTAGAAATGAGGGGAAATGGCGGAAAGCGGC
>NW_017731374.1:5045981-5046974 GCF_001890085.2 Hipposideros armiger
CCCCGCCCCACCCCGAAACAATGAGTATACACTCCTTTTTTAATTGATTTGCTTCATTGTATCACTGGTCCACAAACTTGGGCACCAGAAAAGCCACACCTTTCCTCGCCAAAATCAGGGACTTCAGTTTAACCAACAATGGTTGGGGTAAGCAAAAGGTCCTTAAAACAGTATTTGATTGCCTAGTACTTGTTTTCTCTTAGGTGAATAGAATGAAAAAAATAGAAAAAGGTTTAGAAAATCAGAATGTGAAATAAGCAATAAAAAGGGAGCACTGAGAATTCCTATTTACTTTCTTTAAAATCAATTTAATATTAATTTTATCCCAAACTACTGTGGAATTTCAAGATAATCACTTCTGTTCTGGTCTTAAGTGCCCAGGTGTTGAGTCAGAAGTGGACTATTACCTATTTTCCTAATTAACCTCCATCTGTTTGGTCATTTGTAGCCCCTTCTAGAAGTGATGGGGGGTGGGGGGAGGCGAGGAGTACCTTTTAGTGAAAAGACAGGTGTAAAAAGACACATGTTATAATAGTAAAGACACTAGTTAAATATAGATAGATACAGACACAGATGTAGATGATATAGATAAGACATACAGAAATATAGCTGTGATATGTAAAGGCCTGACTCTCCCAAGAACCCAAAGGGCTGTCCAAAAATTAGCTCGAGGCCTATTAAATCCAAGGAATGAGAACTAGACTTGCAGTCAGAAAACTTGGCCCCACAATTCAAGTCACGTATCCTTCTGAACCCATTTCTCCATTCTAAAATGAGGGAGACAATAACCCCTAACCTTGCCACCACACAGAACTGTTATGAGGTTGTAAAGAAAGAACACGTATCAACAAAAACTATGGTGCAGATAAATAAAAAACATGAGTGCGCACGTGCACGGACACACACACACACACACACACACACACACACACACACACTAGATATTAGTGCTCAACTCTACATACTGTCCCTAATAGGGAAGATCCTTCCTCC
>NW_017731374.1:5047104-5059308 GCF_001890085.2 Hipposideros armiger
CATTCTCCCAGGAAGACCCGCTGTCAGTCTCCTGAGACATCCTTCCCCCTTAACCAGGAATCCACTTGAGAAAAAAAAGAACAGTACTGCGGTAAAGCTACTAGGTGAATTCAGAAAACGTAAAGCTTCTTCATGTTTATGAGAACACTATTAGAAAAGAACTGGAGAAAAACGGCCCATCCTTTTTGCAAACACTCAGCACCTGCTTCTGTTCAGGATTAACACTGAGCGACTCTGTGTTATTGTTTGGAACATTTAGAGGAAGTTTCAAAGTCCATATTTTTGCTATTTAGCACTCTTTCATGAACTGTTTTTACATTTCTGCACCATACTCAGAAGTACATTTTACTTAATGTTTAGTCAGTTATTTTAACCAGAAACTTTGATGCTAAGCAAGTAAGATTTCTTCCTTTCAATGACATTTATGCTAAGTTCCCATGTGGAGAACTGTAGCTTCTTTGGCAGTTAATTCTAGAGCTGGAAATTGGGTGGGGAGGGGCTATAGACACATATGGTGTTTACAGAGTTATAAAAAATAATAATAGGGTGGGGAGGCTCAAATTCTCTCTTTAGATAGAGGAGGCTTTGAGGGAAAGCCTTACTCATCGGAGACCCTACCCTATACTAATCACAGTAATTTGTAATGATTCCGAATTGAATTCAAGAGCTGTGAAAATACTATGAGTTTGAATTGCTGCACATAAAAATGAGAAGTAGAAAACTATTTATATTAGCCCAGTGAGAGCTCTACTCTATAATTCAACCTGAGATGAGAGCGAGAAGGGTTCTAAATATTGACCGGAAGTTGTACTCTTAAGTTGCAGAGGACAAAGGGCAATTATTCTCATATTGCCTAATACTGGCCAGGGCCAGGGGCTGACAGCTGGCATTGAACACTCAAGAGTCAGGATAGTACATCCCTTTCTCTGACTCTTCCCAAGTGAATGGATACACTTTGGGCCGGAATCCTCAGGGAAGAGCAACTTCATAGACACTTTCCAGCTATTGCTATATAGTTCCTACTGTTTCCTCATCTGCCCACAAGCCCAGCCTACTCAAATCTGTCCCTCACCAATGCCCCGTAAGCTGGTGGAGAACATGCCAGCCCACTACGTGGAAAAGACTGTCCCTTTTTCTCAGGACTGCGACACTGCATTATTTCAGGACTACGTTACACAGGCTGCACCCTGAGGTTGTGCAGTATAACTAGCCTCCTTTTCCTCCCCCACGCTATTTACTCTCCAGGCCTGGAAAGGGAGGGAAGGTGGGTGGAGGAGGAGATACCACGCTTACTTAGAGAAAGCACAAGCCTCTCTCTTTCTCCTCCATTTGTTTGTTACTGAGACTTGGAGTTACATTGTCAGTGAGGGAGGAAAGTTAAAGAATACTCATTCAGGCTCTAACAGTCACAGGTCCTACACTCCATCTGTAAATTCAGCATATTGACGGTAAGCCCAGGATTGCTTATAAGTAACGAATCGTGGTTCATGATAAAGTTACAGTCATGGTTACTGAGGCTGTAGATGAAAGAGAAGATGTCAGCCACATTGTTCCCCTTTCCCTGTAAACACACCGCTCTGGCTATGGGCTTGATATTGTTTCAACCTATTGCTACTACATGACCAATGAATATAAAGGGAGGCACAGAGCTTTTTTAAGAGACCCTCAGTAACAACAAAAATGAACCCAAGGCTGCTATAAACATTCGCATGCAAGAGAAGAACTGTCTAACTTCACAGGATATTTTTAGTAGAATGAAGACTTATGCCTTTTGAATACATTACATATAAGACAAATGGAACTGTATCAATCAGACATTGTAGGGAACTTATTGGAGTGGCCAGGCTAGTATACTTTCTAATTAGATGTCAATTAATTATAGGAAAAGAGCTGCTTCCAAAGTGTTTGACAAGTTTGTCCATGTCGATGTTCTCTAGCCTTTTCAATCACCTCCTTCACAAAGTCAAATTTGAACCCAAACTTAAGTCCATCTCATTGCTTATTGTAAAAGAATGGATTCGGAATTAATTATCAGAGATGCTATAGAGGAAGATGCAGACTCTCTTGCACTCAATGTCTAGAGGAGCCGACTCTCAGGCATCACTCAGAGGAAGACACAGGTCCAGCCCACGTGATCTGTAGCCTGTGGTGAATATTACATTATATATCAAGGGTCTCAAGTTCATAGACACAGAGCTGGTCATGTAGCAGGGACGACATCAGCAATTCCTGAGTTTCCTCCTTTTGGGGGATTCCATAGCAATAGTCACCATCTTGAATCCAGGCATGGGGCCAAGCTGGGAATGGAGAAAGTTTGCAGGCCCACACACACCTGGATGGAAGCCACGTGGGGCCTCTGGGCAGGTACTCGAGGAGCTGTCCTAACATCTGCCCCAGCAGCAGTGTCGCCTCCCAACGTAGCGCCCGTCTGCAATCTAGACATGGAGAAGGAAGAGAGTCCATTGACACACTTTGGTTTTCCCAAGGTGTGTCCCTATGAACAGCCCCCACACACTCAGGGGAAGCAGCATGGGAGATCAGCTGCCATTCTGAGTGGCCCAGGCATCCATTACCCACCCTGCTCTTCTCCTGGGACAAGACGGCATCACCCTCTATCCTGACGTGCAGGGTTTCATGACTTGCCTGCTGAGTGTCCACTGAGCCCAGGACAACCCCCACCCCCATCCCTTTGATGACGCTGCTCAACCCCAGCTGTTCTCCATGACTCCAACCCCAGCCTCCCTCTGTTCCTCTCATTTCTCAGAAATAAGGCTCACATACCACACTGCTAAGAAGGAGAGGAATGCAAGCACAATCACGACAGCCATGGAGGCCAGCCCAACGCCCACCATCTGCTGCAGCGTGAGTGACGAACCTGCGGGACAGAACCACACGCTAAACCCACGGCGCGCAGAACATGGCCCTCCTAGGAGGGGCACACCCTGGTAACCCAGAGCTTGGCCCCACTAAACAAACCAGCCCAAGAATGCACAGAGTACCTCTTGCCCCCGAGTTGGTCCTGAGGCTACAGGGCCTCAGGAAAACACAGTTCCATGGTATTTCTAAAAAGGAAGCACAAAACCAGGCCACATTCAAGGTCTAAGGGATGAAAAGGCTGATCTTGTAGGTCTGACAAAGGCAGCAACTGTGTTGTTTTTGTTGGTCCTCTCTCAAGTCAATTATACTTGATAGACTTTCATGGGCAGTTCTCCTTTGCCTGGAGGAAGACGTCACTCTGACACCATTTGGATTTTTGCTCCAAAAATGATAGTTAGCTCCAGCAGTCAAATATAGCAAACAAATCCTCTCTGTGGGATAGAGTCATCTGTCATGCTCCCTACACTTCAACAAGGGTGGTACCCCCAACTCTGCTCAGGTTGCCATGAGGATAAAATAAGAACATTGATGTAAAAGCTCTTTGAAAGACATACGTATGTTTGTTCTACTTCGGCAGCATCACATGCCAACCCCCGGGGATCCCTGGTTACAAACTGGGGGAACACCCACATTTATCTGGGCCAAGTGACTGAATCAGAGCATCATGTTCTAAATTAATGGTCTCATTTTAATTTGCAAGCACTTATTTAGCACTTACTATGTGCCAGACACTGTTCTAATGACCTCTCCTAACCAGCCGGTGGGTACTCTAATAAAGTACGAGGTATTAAAATAATAACAGTACACTGAGTACTATTATTACTATTCTCCTTTCACAGATGAGGAACTGAGGCTTGGAACGGCTAGGCAACTTGCCCAAGGTCACCAGCTAAATGACAGTGCCAGGGTTCAAACCCACACTGTCTGGCTCCAGAGTCTTTGCTTTTGACCTCAGTGCCATGCTTTCCCAGTGCAGATCTGAGTCCGTTCTGTCTGCAGCAGAGGGGGCCCCATGTCCCCCACCCCAGAAGTCAGGGGTGCAAGCCCAGGCCTGTCCAGCACAGGCTGATTGATGGTGATGGGGCCTGGGACTGTAGTAGTTCAAGTTCCTCTCTGGAAGAACGGAAGTCGATATGCAATGGTGCCGCCAGATAATGAAAAGATCTGGGGTGCTGACTCCGCATGTATAGAATTAAAAATAAAAATACCACCAAGCCATGGAATAAACGTAAGGAAGCCCAACCAAGTCCACATTTTGACAGATGATTTGCTGTGGTTGTCACTGTTGGAACATCAGGTGATTTCATTTTTCTGTACCCTCCTTTCACCAATGCCTCAGGTGTGTGCTTAGTCTGCCCCTGGGGTACTCCAGCACTGCCTTGGAAGAGCTGAAAACAGCAGAAGCAAAGAGCTATTACTGTAACGGGGGAGCTGACATGAGGCCCTCAAAGCGTAGACAATTTATTTAAGGCAGGGAATGAGGCACGTCTGAGAACAGTTCAAGCCACGTAACTTTTTCGTCATCTAATCTGCACTGTGCAATACAGTAGCCACTACCTGCAAGATGGCTATTTAAATCAAAATTATTTAAAATTCAATTAAAATAAAATTCAGTTTCTCAATCACACTATTTCAAGTGCTCGATTTCAAGTACATGTTTCAAATGCTCAGTAGCCATGTGTGGCTAGTGGCTACTGTATTGGATAGCACAGCCTTAAAATCTTTCTGACACTGGCACTGCTCAGATCGCTACAACCAGGGTAAGGGCAGTTTGGTTCTATTGGAGGCTCTGCAGAGTCGCTGGCACCAGCAAAAGCAGCCATGGGACACACCTCTTGCTAACAAGCCCTGCAAAACCCATTACCTCAGAAAGAGTTGTCAAGAGATTTTCTAGAAAAACACAGCTTACATGGTTTGGCTACTTTTAGTATTCAGAAGAAAAAGGCCTTGACATTTTAAGGAGCCCTATTATACAATGGAAGGAGGAGCTGTGGTTAAAATAGAAATTAGTAAAGAAAAACAAATTAGGGAAATGACTTGAATTACTACGTATTAAAACAGTACAGTGTCAGCATAGGAATGAATACACTGGAACAAAGTAGAAAGCATAGAAACAAACCCAAGTATATCAAATAATTTCAAAGCATAAATACTGGAGTCAGGTTGTCCGGGTCTGTGTCTGATCACCACCACTCCCTAACGGTGAACTTTGGACAAGTTATTCAGCCATTCTATACCTCAGTCTCCCACAGAGGGATGACATAACACGGAGAGGATAACAGTAGTATCTACTTTTTGAGTTATTGTGAGAAATAAATCAGTTAATACATGTTAGAACAGTGTGTGGCACAGAGTAAGCAATAAGCAAATGTCAGCTATTGTTAATTATTGTTGTTTTGTTACTGTTCCACATCATTGGGGAAATGATGCATTATTCATAACTAGTGTTGAGAAAATTGGCTAAACATTTAGAATAAAGCAATTCTGATCATCAGCGCTTATACTGTATACCAAAATAAAACCCAGATGGCCTTAAAGACCTAAATTGAAAACTAAAAGAATTAGAACAAAATGTAAGTGAATATATAGCTAATATTAAAGCAGGTAAGAACTTTTTTCTAAGCACATTTATTTATGCAGAAACCTTAAAATACGAGAATGAGCGATGTGACTGTATTAAAAAGCACACACTTCTGTCTGCCAAAAGTACCATAAGCAAGCTTAAAAGGACAAATGGAAAACTCGGTAGAATATTTAGAATAATTAACAAGCAATGGGGTTAACATACAGTGAGTGTTACAGATCAATAAGGAAAAGACAAATACCTCAATAGCAAAAAAATATATTCTATGAAAAGGTAAATCACATATGAAACATGAATACAGATGATTGATAAGCCTTTGATCAATTGCTCTCTTACAAGTAATAAAAATGCAAATTAAAACAATGAGATGCCATTTCTGTGTACTAAGTTCACTAGGTTTTGTTTCGTTTTGTTTTGTTTGGAAGAGAGAATACAGCATTGGAGATGGTGGAGAGATGCTGGTAGTTTCCTGCACTGATTATTTCATCCAATCCACCCAGCATTCCTTCCAACTCTAGTCACCCATCTTTTCTCCATATTTTTTCCTCTGTAGTTTCATCCTCTACATATTTTAATTATTGATTGGTGAAAACATTGAGCTGAAGATGACTAGATAGTGACCCCATGTCCTAAATATTCCTGGATTTGACATCAGCTCATTAATAAGCAAACTTTGCATAGTCATTCCACCAGTTGCTAAGCTCACACACAGCCCTCCTTTGCCCACATTATCTACAGGGCATTGGGAAGTGTTGGTTGAAGTCAAAATACATTATGCCCGCCATATTTCCCTGACCAATTAGTGACTCTGTGTGAGAAGAAAGGAAAGCGATCTGACCTAACCTGCTCACAGCTTCCATGCTGACTGCTGAGAACTGCTGCTTCTCCTCTAAGTAGACACAGAACCCTCTCTTGAAGATCTTGCCTTCCTTGACTTCAGGTTGTCCTCATCTATGCTTTGCAAAATCTATCTCCCTTGCACGAAGTTCCATGTTCTTTGCTCACCCCCAGTCTTCTTATTTTTCTCTTCTTCATCAAGATTTCTCAAGATCACTGGCAGTGGTTTATCCATCTCATTTGCAGATTGTATTTTGAAGCTGCTGGAATGTGCTTCATCCAGGTCAGAAGACTGTGACTTAGGTAGAGCAGCTAGTTCTTCCCTTGCTTTCACATATCCCCTCACAAACTAACAGAACAGAAGTAAAGGAGGAGTTGGGGAACGTGCCTTTCTCTTGACCATCCACCAGCAGGGCATCCTTCACCCTAAGCAGTGAGCCCAACTCTTCCTGACTCTCTATACGTAACTATTGGAAAATCACCTTTATTAAGTATACACACATGTACACATTAGGCTTATATCTTGATGTAGATCTTCTCTGGCTTATTTAATTTGATAAGTATTGCACCAGCTATGCTTTGCTTTTCATCAAAGTGTACTTCTGATTCCATGGTAATCATTCACCTCAATTCCATAAATTCTGATTAAGCACTTAATGCGTGCCAGGCACTGCTCCAGCTCTTCAAATGCTCTCCCTTAAGGGTATGAAATCCAGTAAGAAGAGATAGTTGTGCCAGTTGCTCTAAAGTATGACAGAATGGCTAAGGAGGGGAGGGGCAGGGAGGAGGAGAGAGATGGAGAGATGGAGAGACAGAGAGACAGAGAGAGAGCCTGTCCTATTGAGGAAATAAAAAAAGCTTCAGGGAGGAGGTGGCATTTAATTTTAATCTTGAAGAACAGATGGGATTGCAATAAGCAGATATTACTGGAGGTTATAGGGCAATCCAGGTGGAAGCATGTATTCAGATAAGCAAAGACACTGAGGAGAGAAGGCAAGGGTCATATCCAGCAAAGAGCTGGCACGTGGAAGAATGAGAGATGCAATTAGAAGGCTGTGTTGGTGTCAAACTGAGGCCTTAGAAACCAGGCTAAAAAGTAATGGAGAATTGTGGGAGAACTGTCAGGGGAAATAATAAAATCAGTGCTGCAGGTTTAGAAATATAAGTGAGTCAGCTGGTGACGTGCAGGATGGAGTGAAGACGGAAATCCTGCACACTTGTGATGAGATAGAAGTCTCTGCCAGTCATGCATGCTACCCATATAAATGCCTACGCTCAGGTAGTAAACACACAAATGAAAATCAGAAAGAAAAGCCCAAGGTACAAAATGTGGGCTGAAGAAGAAAGTGTAGTCACTAATGACTCAGAGCTTTTTGCCTATGACTGAAGAATGTTCCCTGATTATAAACTTATCATCTCATATATATCAAATGACCTTGCTTGGTGACTCAAGAAATCACAGACTCATAGTACTTTGTGGCTGGAAGCGATCTCAGAGATCTCGGAAAGAAGCCATTGAGAATCAGCCAAGTTAAATATAATTTCAAAGACAAGCCATCAGGCTGATTAGTAGCAGGACTTGGGCAAGGGAGCCCAGGCCTCTGCAATTCCCATCAAACGACTGCGGGTTCCCTTGTAACTATCACAAAGCTCTTTTAGGGACAGCTTGCAAAAAGTAAACAGCATAATTCATGACTGGGCAAGGGCAGAAATGAGCTATTGCCGGACATGAGTGAACTGGAACAATGTCTCCTTTTTGCAAAAGGAGGCTGCAAGAGGTTAATGCACAACACAGGTAAATTATGTACACAGATAAATATACGAGTATGCTAGAATTACCTCCAGAATTTCAACATAACCATTGGTTTTCTATTCAGAGCTTTCCAGTAGTTTGGATTCAAAGGTTCAAACTCTCTTTCAATGTTGGTTCTTCATTTGAGAGGGGGGAAAAAGGCACTGCCAAAAGCCACTTAGATATTTCCAAAGCAAAATGCTTCCTGTTTAACTTAATCATAGTAGAATGCAGCCAGGTCTCTGGCCATATCTTCTATCCAGTTTGAGTGTTTGCCAGCCAAACAGTTGCTGAAAACAGTGGATTCTGGAAGCAATTGTTTCTGTGCCTGTCTGGTATATTTGCACATCTCCATTTTTCTGAAAAAAGCACCTCTTTTCCTTGTGGGAACCCCAACCCGAATGTTGGAATGCATGGTTGTTTCTCGTGGGTTTCATTAAACTTCAATAAAGGGAGCTTAGGCTATGGGCACACAGAAACGTAACAACACACATCTTTGTTAAAAGAAGCCCTCACTTATGCTAAGTGAAACAGAGACAGAAAAATACTATACGATCTCACTTATATATGGAATATAAAAAAGCTGAATTCATTGAAATAGAGACTAGAATGGTAGTTGCCATGGGCTGGGGGGTAGGGGAAATGGAGAGATATTGATCTAAGGGTACAAACTTCCAGTTACAAGAGGAGTAAGTTCTGGGGAATCTAATGCACAACGTGGTGACTATACTAACAACACTGTATTATAAACAAGAAAGTTGCTAGGAGAGTAGATCTTAAATGTTTTATATCTATCTATCTATCTATCTATCTATCTATCTATCTATCTATCTATATATCTCCCCATATATAGAGTGCCAAAAAATGTATACACATTTTAAGAAAGGAAAACTGTATTAAAATTGTACTACTCAATATATACTGATAACAAAAGATGAATACAAGTCATGTTTGACTTCTGCAATTACAAGAGGTGCTCAAAGTGGCGACCATCAGCATCCAGATACTTCTTAATTACAGCAAACTACTTCTTGAGCAATGTTGACTAAAGTGTCCACTTGTATACATTTTTTTGGCACCCCAGTATTTGGTAATTATGTGAGATGATGGAGGTGTTAACTAACCTTGTGTTAATCATTTCGCAATGTATCAAATCATCACGTTGTACATCTTAAACTTATACAACGTTATGCCGGTTATGTATCAATAAAGCTGGAGATGAGACAGACAGAGAGACACACACACAGACAGAGAGAGAGAGAGAGAGAGAGAGAGAGAGAGAGAGAGAGAGAGAGGAGGCCCTCACTGCCTGGCAATCTGTAATCCAAGATGGCTGACAGTCAGGTACTATGTCTTACCTGATTGAAAAGCCAAGTCCTCTACCCTTACTAAAGTTGGTGTGAGTAGAGATAAAAATATGAGAGGTAAGGTTAGGGGATAAGCAGATGAATGAAGGAAGCCTAATTCCCCACTGGCATTCTCCTGGAAGCGGGGTTTTATCAGCTTTCCTCACCACCCCAGCCTGTTGTTTCATGCTGCTACGAAGTAAGGGACAGGATGTGTAAGGGGTTAAACTGATACTGTGGGCTAAAGGCAGAATTCCTCCTGCTGTTGCTAGGACTCATAAACCACAAGGGAAAGGTCATAAACTAGCTACAAACTCATGGAATTTCTGGGAATCAAATCCACTGGCTGCCTGCCTGATGGTTTAAGGCAATGTACTGCCAGGGAAATCCCAGCCTGGCAAATAAGGACCTGTCATTGCTCAATCCCTACGGCGACTCTCTCCAACCCCCCACCCCCACCCCTGCCTGGATAACTGCGTATGGGAAGCAGAAGGTTTAAACTGTACAGAACTCAGCAGAGCTCCTCCCCATGGCATCTCTTAGGTACAGCTTTGAGGAAATGAATTAGGGTACTTCTCCCATCAGGCGACCCAGGAAAAGGCTGAGGCAGCCCAAGTGCTGATCACGGGATGCCTTCTGCTGCCGAGGATGGGGATACTTCCTTTTCCCATCTAGCAGAATGTGGTCATTGTTGCGGGCCCCCTGACCACTGCACAGTACTTTATCTTTTCCTGCCTTCTAAATGAAAGTATGTGTTGTTTTTCCTTTCCTATTATATACTGTGGTTTGAGAATGGTTGATTTGGCCATTTAGTCATGCATTGCTAAACAGACCATAAGCAGCACATCTGGATTTGATCAAGAGGAATGGACCGTGCCCAGGAATCTTGGTGTTGGAGCTGGATGCAGTAACAGATCCACCTGTGAGTTACCTTCCACTAAGGTTCCACTTTTCATTGCGTGGCGGATAGATGACTTCACTTTTTTAAAGGAGGGTGTCTTTCTTAATAGCAAACAAGTATGTGTATGTGTGTGCACATATTAAGTAGTCAAATGGTTGAAAGCAGTGGACTGTTGAGGTTCTTTGTTTTGGTCTGCCAACATGTTTTTCTGTGCCTCTTTTCCTCATAGGGATCATGTCCCCCTCTCAACCCCGGTAGGGTTTTCACCACAGTGATATGCCCCCATCCAGCCATACAGCTAAGCCCCAAATCCAAGGTAGGCTGATTATAGTACACCCTCTCCTATTAATAGTGATTCATGCACCACATAGTCACATAGCCTAGGAGAAAAGACTTCCCCTGCACTGAAAAACTTAGCCACTGAGGTTGCTAAGCTGGAGCAGCTGGGGCCCAACCCTCTCCACCACACAGCTTCTGGTTAAAGAAAAGGAGGCCAATTCACACTTAGAAACAGTGCAGAGGCAAGAGACAGAGAGAAAGGGAGAGTCCCACTCATGGGGTGCTTCTCTTGTTCACATTCCATAGCTCCCACACCCCACCCTTTCCTGCTGTTGCTTTTTACTTCAACTATTGTAATATGAGATGGGTTCCTGTCACCTGTGACAATGTCAAAACAAATCTCATTAACATACACTTGATGCTGCAGATTGGACATAGACATAAGGACAGCATTCTTAGGCAGAAAATGGTTTTACCTTTCACCTGAGCCCAAACTGAACAGGAGCATCTTCTGACCTATAAAGGAAAACACAGCAACACATTTAATTAGGCAGCACCTGATGTCAGTTTAAATAGTGCAGTTTAGCCCTCCAAGTTTCAGGGTCTTATCTCTTAGTTTGGACAACAAGATCTTTGAAGTCTCATCTAGCTCTAACATATTACAACTTAGCCCTATGATTACCAAGTGTTCAAGGGACTGCCTTGGGTAGCAGGGACATAAGGGATCCCAGGAATCACTTCCACAGCTTTCCACAGATCTCAGAAAGCACACACTGTGGGCAAACCACAGGAATGACAGTAAGTTTCACTCCCCTTGCCAGCTCTGAGCAACTGGCATTGACTGCCTGCAGGATGATTTTGAAAAAGGTTCTGAGGTCACAACCAGGTTCAACAGGAAGTCATGATGCACGTGCTAGGCAAGGCTTTGAGAAATCCTGGTATACAATAATACTTCTCCTATCCAGATGATACTTATCTAGCAACATCAGTTACCCAAAATGTACCCAAGAACCAGGAAGAAAGCAAAAAGAACACATTATGAAAGCTCATCCATGGTAGAAGAGGTGCACGAACTCACTGGAATGAAATACCTTCTCTTCTTCTCCCCCACTATTATTTTATGCATATTTGTCTGTTAAGAATGCTAGTATTACTGTCTATTATAAAACTCAGCAAAATATTCCCCAGAGGAAACTGAATAGTAGGGCTTAGAGAAAGATCCCTTCAACTTCAATGGAGATTCTCTTTCAAGTGATAGCCTTGGTCATTCTGATTTTCATTTTATTAAAAATTAAAAAAAAGAAACATTTACAGTGAAAAACTCAGGGAAAAGCTTAAAATGGGCATAAGGTTTTGAATATGACTAAATTTTGCCTAATGCTAAGGCATCAAGTCCATGTAATGAAAGATAATATGCAAGACTAACCAGTGAAGGATGTATTTCAAGACATTGGAGAAGAAAAAAAAAGACCTCAAATAGCAAGGCAGTTACTAAGGAAGTGAGTGTACTAAAGGAGAGAAATTGGCAGGGCCAGGTGAAGAAGGGAGCTCATTGAAATGAAATGCCTTGGGCCGGCGGAGTGGCGCG
>NW_017731374.1:5064808-5067748 GCF_001890085.2 Hipposideros armiger
TCCCTGCAGTTTATGGACTGATACCAAAGTTCCTATGAAATCAATGAGAAGCAAGGAGTATAAAGTCGCAATGAGTTCATCCAGTCTGGCAATACCCTGAACCAGCCAGAAAGGGAAAATGTCACATGTACATTGTGAAACTGTTCCCTAACTGTGGCCATAGAAACACGTTAGCTATCAGGTGTCATTCTGTCATGTGTTTTGTTATTATTTATCCCATCAAGTAGAAAAGCTGTCTAGGAATAAAATTTCACTGAGAATGAATTAAGCCTTCCTTTTTATTACCATCTACTAAGTACATATTTCCTGCTACTTAGAGAATAAGTGTTTGAACGTCTGCTTTCTCTATCAGGCTTGATAGCAGGAACTTGAATGATTTACTCTTCTTGTATCTTTGCAAAATCCTTACACAGCTCTTTGGCTGTCATTGACTCCCCATTAATGTTTCTTGAGGTAAAATTTCCATAAAGAGGAAAAACATGTACCACTACCTAATATGATTAGGGTAATTTCCAAAACTCATTATCATTAGGTCACATAATTCGATTTTACCAGTAAATATCCACTCACTGTTCCACATTCCTAATGCTCCATCTCCTGCTTCCCATGAGTCATTAGGTTAAGAACAGGGAGCCCTCCCCTACAGCAGGAGTTTGATTTGGAAAGTCTCGGTCCCAGACACCCTAGGTGTCCTCAGGCTCTGATTTCTACAAGGTCTGGGTTCACTTTCAGCAAAGGGCGTTCTACAACAGGAACAAAGTAGAGCCTGCAGGGCAATGAGTTGTCACTGCCACCACCAATAAACATTTACTAAGCACTCACTGCCTACAAGGGAACACCTGTGACAACAAACTTTCCTGAGGGCTTTAAGATAACCCTATGAATCATGGCCACAGGTAAGAAAGTAAATGTTGCAGCAGCTCCATCCCGTCCGTGAGCACATCTTCAAATCCTTCTCATCTTTCCATATAGGTGATGGTGTTCAAGTACAAGGCTCACCTGAACTATTTGGTTCTGTACATTTCCCTCTAGAGGCACCATTCACATGACAGAAAGCAGTCTCCTCAGTTAGCATGATCGCAATCACCTGGGTTGCTTGATAATGATACAAATTTCTAGTCCTCATCCGCAGACCTACTGAATCCAAATTTCCAGGAGTTGAGTCTGAGCATTTGTCTTGCTGATAAAGTAGCCCAGGTGATTTCTGTAGTCTGGCAAAGGGTGGGAGACACCACCACTGAGACAGCCCACGAACAGGCTACCTCATCTACACAAGACCACCAAGCTAAGGGAGAAAGCCTTGGTCCCAGAGCCTCTGCTCCACCATGTGCCCCAAGCCACTGCCCTCCAACAATGCACAAAGCAGGCTCCTGCCTGTCCACACTGGCAAAGCTGCTGCCCCCAGCTCAAACCAGGCCTAGTAGTCAGGCGGAGGAAACTGCCCACTTCGCCACTGATCATCAGCCCTGCTGACGTTAGGGAAGCAGCTGCGGCTGTTTGGGACATGACTGTTCTGGAAGGACTCCTCACCTCTTTCTCACCACCGCCCTCTCTGAATGACTCATCCCCACTTCCTGTTTCAGAGGCACTGGCCCGCACAAGCTACAAGCGTAGACTGTTATTGGCTTTTCTTTTTGGCTTACGTAATTATGAGGCCCAAATATCACATTTGCTCTTGCAAATTCTCTCAGGCAGTGATATCACAACTTCTGTTCTCTTTCAGCAACAGAATTACCATGTCTTCCAGTCACTTGTCAGGAATCAAGAAACAGAACGATTTAGGCAATAGCCGTTCCTGGAAAGGCCTTTGAGCATTTTGCTAAACTTAAACAAACAGAAATACAGAAAGAGCCTAAGTTTCATTATAAATAGACACACAGATAATATCTCTAGATGTTCTTTTTTATAATACCTCATATTTATTTTTAGCTTGATTATGCTGAAGGGTCATTAGACTGACAGGCCAAGAGAGACATATAGCTTGGGTCAAGGGTGGCAGAGGGTCATCCTTGGGTCACGGTCATCTCTGTGACTTATTCCTGTGAGCAAGTTGCTCATCCCTCCAGGAGAACCTCTATCTTCCTCTCTAAAAAAGGGAATAATTCTGTCTTCCTAATTCTACCATGACCTTTTTAAATAAAATGCTTAACTGAACACAATTTTGTCCTCCAACTGAGATAAACTAATTCCATCCTACTATCTGGCGTCCCAGGAGCTGTCATTAACTATGTAGTGTCTGCCCATAACTCACTACATGAATGAATTAAAAGAATTATTTAAGGGGCCGATCGAGTGGCTCAGTTGGTTAAGCGCAAGCTCTGAGCAACAAGGCTGCCGGTTCAATTCTCACATGGGCCAGTGACGCTGCGCCCGAGCTGAGCTGTTGCTGAGCTGCCAACAGGTGGAAGGATGGCTCAGCTGGTGTAACAAGATTGCCTGTTCGACGGTGGGCTATGCCCACCCACAACTAAGACTAAACTTGGCACCTTGAGCTGAGCTGCCGCCCGGATGGCTCAATGGATAGAGTGTGCACTCTTAACAACAAGGCTGCCGGGTTCGACTCCTGCATGGGATGGTGGCTATGCCCACCCGCAACTACGATTGAACACAGCACCTTGAGCTTAGAGGCCACGAGCTGCCTACAGGTAGCCAGATGGCGACTGGTGCCCTCCACAACGAAGAATGAAGAACAACAACTTGACTGGTCCCCTTCCCTAATTCCCCAACACTGTTCCCCTCCTCCAATACCCCCAATAAAATCTTTAAAAAAAATTATTCAAATCATCCTTTCAGAAGCCACCACACATACCTGAAGATTATCCTTAAATATAGAAAAATATTGGGGCCGGCCAAATGGCGCGTTGGTTAAGAGCTGGCTTGGGACGCCAGAGGGCTCTGGTTCAGATCCCACATATGCGGGCTAGCGACACTGCCCTCTAC
>NW_017731374.1:5073988-5078599 GCF_001890085.2 Hipposideros armiger
CCCCAATTCCCCAGCACTGTTCCCATCTCCCAATTCCCCAATAAAAAAATAAAAAAAAGACTTAGAAAGAAAAAAAAATGAAATGCCTTGATGAGATTTGTATTTTATCAAACTTATTGTGGGAGCAGTATGAAAGAAGGAGAGAGGCAGAAAAAGAGATAGGAAGATGAGTTAGAAAATTGATGTGATGACAAGAGACCTGAAAGACTAAACAGTGCTAATGAAGAAAGAAGGGAAAGGATGATTTTAAACAGCATTAAGGTGACAGAATTGACACAATTAGATGATGGGCTGGATAAGAGATAAGAAAAAGGGAGAAGACAAAAATTATTCCTAGATTTCTGTCTTAGCAACTGGGAGCATAGTGATGCTATTTATTGGGACAGATACACAGAGGAAAAACAAATGGGGGAAATGGAAAACTCACATTTCCCGATTTCAAGTTTTGCTTACAAAGCTACAGTAATCAAAACAGTTTGATACTGACATAAAGACCAACATACAGACCTATGAAACAGAATAGAGAGCCCAGAAATAAACCCTTCCATCTATGGTCAAATGACTTTTGACAAGGGTGCCAAGACAATTCAATGGGTTATGAAATCTTTTTAACAAATGGTGCTGGGAAAACTGGATATCCACATGCAAAAGAAGGAAGTGGGGCCCCCTAACTAACAACAAATACAAAAATTAACTCAAAATGGATAAAATCTAAATATATAACCTAGAACTCTCAGAAGAAAACAGAGAGAAAAAGCTTCATGAAATTGGATTTGGCAGTGATTTCTTGGATATCACACCAAATGCACAGGCAACAAAATAAAAAATAGACAAATTAGACTTCACCAAAATTAAGAACTTCTGTGCATCAAAGGACACTATCAACAGAGTAAAGAAACCAGCCTACAGAGTGGAAGGAAAATATTTGCAAATTGTATATCTCATAAAGGATTAATATCTAGACTACATAGAGAACTCCTAAAACTCAACAACAAAGAAATAAATAACAATTTTAAAATGGACAAGGACTTGAACAACCATTTCTCAAAAGAAGATATACAAATTATTCCAAACATACGCATATGAAAAGATGTTCAAATCACTAATCATTAGGGAAATGAAAACCAAAAACCACAATGAGATACTACCTCACATCCATTAGAATGGCCATCATCAAAGCAGAAAACAAGTGCTGGAGAGAATGTGGAGAAAATCAAAGCCTTGTACACTATTATTGGTGGGAATGTAAAATGGTGCAGCTGCTATGGAAAATAGTATGGCAGTTCTTTAAAAATGGAATTACCGTATGACCAACAATTCCACTTCTGGGTATATATGCAAAAAATTGAAAGCAGGGACTCAAAGATATATTTGTACACCCATGTTCATAGCAACATTATTCAAAATAGCCAAAAGATGGAAGCAACCCAAGTATCTGTCCACAGATGAATGGATAAACAAAATGTGGTAGATACATACAATGAAATATTACTCAGTCTTAAAAAGGAAGGAAATTCTAACATATGCCACAACATGGATAAACCTTGAGGACACTATGCTAAGTGAAATAATTCAATCACAAAAAGATAAATACTGTATGATTCTACTTACATGAGGTACCTAGAGTAGTCAAATTCATAAAGACAGAAAATACAAGGGTAATTGCCAGGGGTTGAGGGAGGGATGGGGAATTATTGTTTAAAGACTATGGAGTTTCAGTTTTGCAAGATGAAGAGCGTTCTGGAGATTAGCTGCATAACAATGTAAATATACTTAACACTACTAAACTGTACACTTAAAAATTGTTAAGATGGTAAATTTCATGTTATGTGTATGTTATTGCAATTAAAAATAAATGTTAAAAATAAATCATTGCCATAATGTTCTGGAAGTAGTTGCTGATAATGGTTGCACAACCTTTTGAATACACTAAAAACCATAGAATTGCACACTTTAAATGGATAAATTATATTGTATATAAATTGTATCTCAGTAAGGCTGTTTAGAAAAGATAAATAAATAAATCACTACTGATTTTAATATGACTGTAACACTAATGTATTTGAAACCCACGGGGGGGATTGCAATTCAAATATGCAAGTCCAACTATAAATTTTTTCAAAGCCCCTTCATTTCCTTTAGCATACAGAGAACAACACATGTTCTGTTCAGCCATATGAACAGGTAACAATGACATCACAGGCAAGTTTCCCATAAACTGGAATTCTTATTCTTAAACCTTCCACTTTATCCCTTCTGTTATGGAGTGAATGTTTATGTTCCCCCCAAATTCATACGTTGAGGCTCTGACCCCCAATGTGATGGTATTTGGTGGTAGGGCCTTTGGGAGGTGATCAGGGTTAGATGAGTTCATAAGGGTGGGGCTCCCAAGACCGGATTAGCATCCACGTAAGAAGAGGAAGACTGCGCAGAGCTCGCTCACTCTCTACAGTGGGAGGACACAGCAAGAAGGCAGCTGTCTGCAAGCCAGGAAGAGAGCCCTCACTCAGGAACCAAACTGGCCTGCACCTTAATCCTGGACTTCTGAGTCTCTAGAACTGTGAGAAATAAATGTCTGTTGTTTAAACCACCCAGGCTATGCTATTTTGTAATGGCAGCCCAGTCTGACTAATACACTCTTCCAGACCAATGTCTCAATCTGGGAGAGCAGCTCTCTAACCAATCTCTAAATTGTCCTCATTTTGTCCTGCCAGTGCTATGTCTATGACTAGAAATGCCAAACCAGGAGTTCTAGGTAATCTTCCAGCAAGAAGGCCTAAGTCATAAAAACCTTTTGAACAAGGTCAGGGCAATATATTCTTGGCTTTAACCTTCCAATTCTTAATTCCTACACTATTGTCACAAAACACTACTGGACCTCTTTGCTGTTGGACATGTTCTTAAAAGTACCTATTGGTTTTATATCAAGCAAGATAATGGCACATTAGACTTGTGTCTTACATAGAATTTAATAGTGCCTCAGTTTTAAATATGTGATGACCTGCCACTCTAAGTGGCTCAAAGTCATCAGTCAAGAGATTTCTATTAATAGTAATATAATTTTTCCAACTCTTATGAATTTACATAACCAAATATAGAGTTCTCCTGGGCAACCCAGAACATCTTCCATCCCTGACTGCCTGATCCAGCTCTTGCCATTCTGTTTGTCCAGCTCATTATGTTCATTTATTATGTGATAAACATTTGGGTCTATGTCTCATGAAAGAGCCACTGCTGGAAGAGCACAGCCTTTCTAAGGACACGGAAGGAAGCCAAGGCAGTAATGCAAGCAGAAAATAAGGCAGTGCTGAGCTTAACCCGCCCCTCGTTCCTGCTTCCGGGACAATGAGGGGTGGCAGCAGCTTGGCAGGAAGACATGGAAGTGACAGAGATCCAGCTATCCCGCTCCAACTCAGGCTTCAGCAGTGCAGGAGAATGAGGGCGTTTGTGAAGCTTAAGAGGAAGAATCAAAACCTGGTCAATCCTAATGCAGGTCCAACCAGGTCCCCCAGGAAGTACAGACTATCAACGTCCATGACGGTTTCACCTGCCTGTCCTTTATAAAGGCAAAACATTCAATACGTTCTTATGGTTATTACTTGCAATGTCTATCTCAAATACTGGAAAACAAATATTTAAACATTTAAGTTTCATGCGAAGATGAAAACAGAGTTCATAAGAGCTTTTAAAGAAATATACCTTATTCCATTCACTTGTGATTCGTAATATGATGCAATAATCATTCCCTGTTTTCAAGGGTGCATTATAGTATTTCCCGTAATACAGCCTGTCTCCAACAGTTATCTCCATGGCATCGTCGGGGACATCTTTGGCCAGTAGTTCTGCAGCCACATATCCATCAGCATCAGAAGTGTTGCTAAAGAATGAGGCAGCCCCTTCAGAATCACAAGAAAACGTGCTTTTGAGGGCCAGGGGAACCACTAGCACCTGATATGAACTGGAAGGGAAGAGAAAATGTCTATCAGATGCTTATTTTGGGGATCCATTCATTCATTTACTCATATGTACTGAGTACTCGCTATGAGATAAGTACTCTTCTAAGCACCACTAGCGATACAACACTGGACAAGAAAAAGTCCTTGCCCACGTGTGAGTCAGTCTGACAGCTCCAACATTCAAGGAACTCCAGTTTTAACCCACAGTGTTAATGCCAGATGACCCTGGGTGAGGAATCTCTTTACATTCTGGCTGCTGATGGATGTCAAAGACATCCTCTTTAGCTGGGAGAAGTTGTTGCACTACCCTGGGCATACATGTCATGAAGTTTATCTAATCGGTGATTTTCACGTGGGCAAATAAAGCCCAGCTGTGGAAAGGGTTTAGCAGTCAGTCACATGGAGGCTGACTGCCTACAAGAGTTAATATACTAAGGCTGCCAAAAGGCTTCAGGAAATCACATGGTAACCTAACATAGATCTCATGTGATTTACAGTCCCTGCAGTTTATGGACTGATACCAAAGTTCCTATGAAATCAATGAGAAGCAAGGAGTATAAAGTCGCAATGAGTTCATCCAGTCTGGCAATACCCTGAACCAGCCAGAAAGGGAAAATGTCACATGTACATTGTGAAACTGTTCCCTAACTGTGGC
>NW_017731374.1:5082748-5086088 GCF_001890085.2 Hipposideros armiger
TGACCATGGGCTCCTATTTCCATGTAACATCTTTAAAAACTTGTCAGTGTTCTTTGAGCAACACTAGCTAGTGTTCATTGGATCAACCCTTGAAAAAAAAGATTAACCCATTTGGGGCCATGGATGCTTTTATGAATGCTTTGAAAGCTTGAGACATTCCCCTCTCCCCCACAAAGTCATGCCATTAAAAGGAAAGTTTTAATGTAAGAAGTGATGAGCACATTCTGACACATGCTACAACATGGATGAATCTTGAAAACACTATGCAAAGTGAAATAAGCCAGACACAAAGGGACAAATATTGTATGACTCCATTTATGTGAAATATCTAGGATAGGCAGATTCATAGGCACAGGAAGCAGGTTATAGGTTGCCAGGGATTGAGGGGTTGGGTAGGGAATGGGCAGTTATTGCCTAATGGTCAACAAAGTTTCTGTTTGGGGTGATGAAAACGTTTTAGAAATAGTGGCAATGGTTTACACATTGTGAATGTACTTCATGTCAATAAACTGTGTACTGAAAAACGGTTAACATGGTACATTTTATATTATATATATTTTACCATAAAATTTTTTTCTTTTTATAGAGAAATGATGCCCCAACACTGACAGAGGGTGGATGATGTGGGTATTAACATTTACTTGGTGGATATGTCCCTATTTGGTGGGGAAGGCCAGCACATTAGACTTCTAGGTCCTTTATTTTGCTCTCCCAGCAACCAGATTTCCCAAATAGATTTTCCACTGAACAGAGAATATACTAATTGTCTGACACTGCTGCTCTACCATCTAACCGGAAGTTACATTTATGCACTAGTTGTCATTGTGCCTTGTGAGTAACACAGCTTAGATGTATTGAGCACTAACCAAATACACTAGATGCAGCCTGTATATGCCTCATCTCATTTAATCTTCTCAACAATGCTATCAAGTAGATGAGATTTACAGGCAGGAGGAAGGGAGGAAGAGAGAATGGGAAGGAATAAAATATGACTTCCCTCCCCTTTCCCCCACCAACCCTGAACCCTGCCACAGTAAAATCAAGAACTAGGAAGCCAAAATAGAGACTCAAGACTCTATTTCCCCTTTTAGAAAATAGCTTTAGGGTAGAAATTCTCAATCCAAATTATAATAAATAAAAACTTAGACCTTCCTTAATAGTTTTTAAAGCCCTATTAAATGTTATTCATACATTGCCATTCAACACACATTTATCAGCTACCTCTATGCACAAGGCACCGTACAAGGCTGGGAGAAACAGCCATAGAAATAAGTTTCTGCTTTCCCAGAACTCAGAGTCTAATAGTGGAGATAATCGTGCTTAGAGCTATGATAAAGTTATACAAAGTTTTGGGAGTGCAGAGGAAGAACAGCTGGACCAAAGGGCAGGAGGGTGAACCTATTAAAGACAGGAGCAGATATATGCAGGGGCAGGAGGAACCAGAGGGAGCCGGCAGAGACAGAACTACAAGTAGTTCAGTATGGCTGAAACGTGGAGTCCCAGCTAGATAGAGGCAGGCACTAAAGTGAGAGGCGTGGGCAGAAGTCAGATGTGACGTCCTGGAAATAAGGAAAAGTCATTTAAAGATTCTTAGCAGACGTGTATTTTAAAAGTACAATGTCGACAGCTCGTAGGAGGATGACTATGAAAAGAACACAAGTACAGGTCATCCAAAACAAACTCATAGACACAGGCAACAGTTTAGTAGTTATCAGAGGGTGAAGGGGCAGAGGAGACGTAGGAGAGGAGAAAGGGGGTCAAATATATGGTAACGGAAGGCAATTGGACTTTCGGTGGTGAACACACAATGCAGTATATAGATGGTGTATTATAGAATTGTACACTTGAAACCTATATAATTTTATTACCAATGTCATCCCAATAAATTTAATTATAATTTTTTTTAAAAAATCTAGGTACAAAGTGCCTGAGGTCTAAAGCAAGTGATGACATGGAGAATGGGGATGGAAGAGACACTCAGGGGAGAGAAAGAACAAAATATAGTGGAAGATAAGGGAAGGCATCTCAGCTTGGGTTTTGGCAACTCTGCGTAAGTCATTGGTGAAAGCTTTCATCAAGGCCTGGGGGGAAAGTTCAGAAGCAGCTCTCATCCAGACCTGTGAAGTTTGAAGTGCTTGCGGAATCGTCTAGCAGTCATTCAGAAATGCTGGTCCAGAGCCTGGAAGCAAACTGTGGTGGTGAAATGGAGTCAGTCACAGTACGGGAGGCTATGGTGGCCCAGGGGAAAGTGTAAGTGCATCTGAGAAATGATGAGCAGACCACCAGGAAATCTAGACACCTAAGACCAAGTAGAAGAGGGAGAGTCCCCCATAGCTTCTGTTAAACTGTGATAAACCTAAAATTTCTTCCAAAGTCACCCAGATACGGTCACATAGATTGGGCACTAAGCCTGTGGGGTTGCCAGGGACCCTAGGAGGTCACCTGGAATAGCTCTTGCTGTCAGGCAAGGCGTCTCACACACAAAGGTGCTGAAGATCTACGCTGCTTCAAAGAGGTGTCCAGAAAGATTCCATAACTGACACACCTGAGGAAGAGCATTGCTAGGTTCCTGCAGTAGCGATGGGGAGAGGAGAATGTAGTTTGCAAAGCCCCTGCTATGTGCCCCAGGGGAATGTGCCCCTTCCAATTAGAAACCTTCTGCCCTCATGCTATCACTGAAAGGCCCTTTCATTTGGGGGGTTTTGTTATCACAGTAAATAAGTGGTTTTATCACACATTTCCTGTTTTCAACCCAGAGAGAGATGACTGCTCACTCTTTCCTATGTGAGAACCCTTCTCAGGCTCTTAAATTATTCTCTGTTTGTTCTTCTCTGAGATTAATTCTAGTTCCTCTAACCTCTTGGCTAACCTTTTAGAACTACTCAGTTTCTCACTGCCCTCAGTAAGAGCAGAACAAAGTGTTCTCAGCTCGGAAAGGCTGGCCCACAGAACGAATAGGAAGGCCACCCCCTGCTTCTTCCGTGCCATGCTGCCCTGTCTCTTACAGTTCTCAATGCACCATTACCATCCAGTTGATTCGATCTACATGTGACTTCTAGATTGTCCTCTGCTCTGTCTGCTTAAGGCCGTCCCTACCTTATATTATAAACAGTCTACTTTTCTCTCCAATGACAAAGCCTGAACTTCATCAGGCTGGCTCTTAGCCACATTTCAAGGTTAAAGAACCTTAACATCTAGCCGTATTTTCTCCAAGGCACTGTTTCCTGTCCTGCAAACTGCTGTCCTTGGCAGATCTGCTTTCCTTCCCATTCGCCTCATGGCTGGTTTAAACCAGATCAGACCCAAGGCAAGAAACGGGTCATGTCTATGCTGGAGAATG
>NW_017731374.1:5089148-5091052 GCF_001890085.2 Hipposideros armiger
CTGAAACAAAGCCATATCTTAAACAACCAGGCGTACCTCTTCACATCCATATATATTCTTCTGATATAAAGAAATGGTCCCACTCATATTTTGTAAAAGCTAATGTTAACCCAAGAAAATAACACATGCAACCCGTTTTCCTGGTGTATCATCTTGTCTCGGTGGGGCCTAAGCTGGGATGGATGATTTCAGTCGAAGAAGCTGGGAGACACCCATTCCCAAAGAGCCATTTAACCTAGAGGGTTGGGGTTCAGTTGGAAGCTAGAAAGTAGCTGGGAGATTTCTGGAGATGAGAGAAAGAGGTGGCCCATGGAGGTATGTAAGGGCATGTGTACGTCCGTCCTGGCCTGACCTAACGTTCGGTCTCCAGGTATCAAACAATCTGTGTCCACAAAAGACTGAGAGAGCCTGGACAAAGAGGGAACCAGCTGGGATGAATGTCAGCCCCTCTCCTGACCTCTGGTGCAGCTTCTGCCCCCGGGAGCCAGGTGGAACAGCAGGAATAAGTGTGGTACCCCGGAACCAGCCTGAGAACTTAGGCTTTTCCCTGCAGACCCGGCAGTGAGCTGCCCTTGGATGGTTCGAGGGTAGCCAACCATGGAAGAGAAGCTTACGGCAGAAGAACTCAAGAGACTTAGTCCTGCACGGTCCTTCCTGAGGACATCCAGTAGTAAGAGAGAAAGGGTCAGAGATGGGGGCTGTGGTCCCTAATCCTATAGGGAGAATCAAGAGCTATCCCGACTGCACCTCTCTCTTAAAGAAACAGTCTGATAATGCTTGGGACACACCTGTGTTTTCAGTTGCTTTCCTGAACATCTGGAAAAGTACATTCTCTTTTTATTATGAATGCAGGTGGAGATGGGAAATTTCCTATGTAAGTTGGCAGCCTTGGTACTAAAGGTGGACTTGGGAAGGAATGGTTTCCTTTACCTCTTTTCTTCCATTTTCACCTCCAGAATTCTTGGTTCCATACTAAACATTTAACCTCATATGATCACCATGTTGTGTAGTACGAGTGGGTTATCTTTACCTTTACGCCTGCATTTGCTTTCTCTCTTTCTCTCGCTCTCTGTCTCCCACTTTTCCCTTGCTGGTTTTCTCTCTCCCTGTACGAGNGCAACCCTGTTGCTCAGAGCTCGCACTCTTGAGCAAGCTCTTAACCAACTGAGCCAGTCGGCCGGCCCTAAGGGAAGGCTTTTCTTGCCATGACCAGAGGCAGAAGCTATAAAATAACCAATAGATTGATTACATGAAAAATTGAAACGTCAAAAAGAATATTGTAAAGAAAATTAAAGAGTGAATAACCTGGGGGGCTGTGATAAGCATAACAAAAGATTAATATCATCAATGTAGGCAAGCTATTAAAATCAAGGAGATAAAGGAGGTAATGTAAGTGTCAATGTGTTACAATTCCTGAAAACCCACCAAAATGAGCAAAAAGAAAAATAGAAGGAAATTTTATCTGCAGCAAAACTAAACAAAAGTCCCAACTCTATTCTGTAAACTTCAAGTAAATGCAAGGGATTAACACATATAAACAAAGACACATAAATAAGGACACCATAATGGTTCTTTTCCAATCCATGGCACCGCCCCAGACAGATCAGGCAATCCACTCACGGCATGATAAATTGAAATTGGTGGCAATAGAAAAACTGGTAGCTTACACCATAAGTCATTAGCTATCGTGAGGCTAGCTACATCTCCCCTATCAATGAAGTTATGAGGCTTGGCCTCCCAGGAAGAAGGGACAATCTGCTTTTCATCTTTCTATCCCCTTCAGCACTTAGCACGGCTCTTTGTATATAACAAATCAATAAATATTTGCTGAATTAAATTGTTAAGTTGCAGCATAGCCCTCCGCCATTCCCACGATACATGGAAACCCTGGTTCTGCATTCCTG
>NW_017731374.1:5094897-5104382 GCF_001890085.2 Hipposideros armiger
AAATTGCAAATTTTAAAGTAGGATACAGTTAGAAAATATGCAGTCATGGTCTCAGTGAACTTAAACAGCTCAACAGTGCCACCTGGTGGCCATAAGCACAGGCACAGAATGCTTGGGCTTCTAGGGCTATATTTGGCCTAAAAAGCAAGGTAGAAATTAGTGTTTTTTTCAAGATGAAACTCCCTCCACACAACTCAGAAAGTATGAAATGCCTGTTTGAATCAGCAGTGCAAACCATCTGAATATGACAAGGACAAAAGAGTAGGAGATTGAATAGCTATTCATTTTAATAAGGCACACAGACAGGAATACTGAAAATGAACATGACTTCTCTTTCCAGCCCAAAATGTGGTAAATTCTTTTTGGTGTAAAGCCTTTCTTCACTAACCAGGCATCTCCTCAAGACCAATACCACCAGTGAAAATTTCTGGGTTGGCCCTCGTATTCATTCCTTACAAAAATATTTCTTTGTCGTGCTATGTGCTAGCACTGCCTTTATGTGCTGGGGCATCAATGTAGAACACACAGATAAAAATATCTGGCTTTAAAGAGCCCCTATTTTAGTAGGGGAGAAAGAAAATAAACAAATAAATTTAAAAATACAATTTTTGAAAACACAGTTTCTATGCAGCAATTCAAGCAGGGTAAGTGGATAGATAGAATGACGGGGGTGGAGACAGGAGGTGATTTAGGAAAGGATGGGTAGGGAGTGCCTCTCTAAGGTGACGGCATTCTAGCAGAGACCTGAGTGACTACGGAGTAAGGAAGCGAGTGGAGAGAGTGTCCAGGGAGGGTACGCAGACTTGGATTCTATTCTAACACTAACAGAAACTCATTGGACAGCTTTGAGCTGGGGAATGACATGTACTCATGTGCATTTCTAAACAATCTCTTTGACTATGGTGAAGATTAAGACTTGGGGTGGGGTGCTTGACAGGCAATTGTGAAAGCAGAGAGACCAGTCAGAAAGCTACTGCAGGAGTCCAAGCAAGAGGTTGCTGGCTTGGATTAGGTTGCTAGTGGCGAAGGTAACAGTGGGGAGAAGTGGTTAGATTCAGAAGATATTTAAGAAACAAGCCAAGGGGGCTTATTGATGGATTAGAAATTGGTGGAAGAGACAGACCCAATCATGATTCTTTTGGTCTCAGCAATTGATGAGTAAGAGTGCCAATCACTGAGACAGAGAAGACTGGGTGGAAAACAGATCTGGAGGTGAGAGAAGAGGTGAGAAATCAAAAGTTCTGTTGGGGTCCGGCCGAGTGGCTCGTTGGTTAAGAGTTGGCTTGGGAGCGTGAGCTCTGAGCAGCAGGACTGCCGGTTCGGACCCCACATATGAGGGCCAGTGACGGTGTGCCCTCTACAGCAAAGATGGTGAACAATAGCTCGACCTGGAGCTGCGCTGCTGTGAGTCACCAGCGACAGCGTAGGCTGCAGTGGGGCTGCAGTGGGCTGCCGTGAGCTGCCATGAGCAGCTGTCCAATGGCCGGCAACCTATCTGCCTCACCGGGGAAGAGTGCAATGATCACAATACCAACATGGGCCAGTGAAGCGACGTCCTCCTCCACAAGTAGACTGAAGAACAAAAGGACAGCAACTTGTCTGCTCCCCTCCCCCAATTCCCCAATAAAATCTTTAAAAGAAAAAAAAAAGTTCTGTTGGATGTGCCTACTAGATGTTCAACAGAATATGTTTAAGAGAGGGGTGGATAAGGGCCGGCTGAGTGGCTCAGTTGGTTAAGAGCTCGCTCAAGAGTTTGAGCTCTGAGCAACAGTGGTTCGAGTCCCGCCCAAGCTGAGCAGCCGCTGAGCTGCCAACAGGTGGCAGGATGGCTCAGCTAAAAAAAAAAGAGAGAGGGGTGGATAGACAAGTCTGGAACTCAAGGGAGACATGGGGACTAGGGTACATATTTAAGAACCCTCAGCATATAGATAATATTATAGCCCCGAGACTAGTTGAGATCACTTAGGCCCAAAGGGTAGATAATGAAGAGAAAGGAAGGGAAGAGACTAAGGGAACATGGAGTGGTGGACAGAGTGGAGGGTACACCAAAAAAAGCAGAGGGAGCCAGTGAAGAAGACTGAGCAGGAGCAGCCAACAAGGCAGGAGGAACCAGAAGCCAAGAGAAAAGGTATTCTAAGAAGGAGGGAATGTCACATGCTCTAGAGAAAACCAAATAAGAACAAACCTGTCCAGTGGATTTTGCAAGATAGGGACCCTTTTACTAAAGCTGTGGAGGCAAATGCTTCCAGATTGGAACCATGTAAAGGCAGAACAGGCGGTAAAGATGTGGAGCCTACACCAGGCACTTCTTTCAAGGAGTTTTACTGTAAAGGGGTCTGAGAGAAGATGAAGTAGCTGGAGAGAATACAGAATCAAGCATGTTTTTCTTTGTTTTCACTAAAAAAGGAGATATTACAACAGGCTTGTGCAGTGTTGGGACTAATTCTATATTAGGGGAGGGGGGAGTGATGATTCGGCAGGAAGGGGCGGGATCCAGTCACCCGTTTCAGGGTAGGGGGAGGTCCTAGGAGTGGGGACAAGAGAGAAGATGATATTTACGGTTCGGTGGCACGAAGGTAGCATTGGGGGATTTGGGACTGGCAGTCCTCACCTGATGACTTCTAATGGCTCAGTGAAATCAGAAACGAGAAGATAATGTTCTGAGTGTTACCTTCGAGTGTGTGTAAGGAGGGGTATCACAGGTTTGAGGAGAGACAAGAAAATGAATTTGTTATGGACTAGAGTGAAACTGCCAATCATTTTTCCCTGAGAGAAACCTATTCTTAAGGCCCTTGCAACAGAATCACAATTAAATATGTTGCTGAGAAAGAAACAGTCATAGGAAAAACTCCTTCTAAGTATGAAATACTTGAAATATTTCAAATATCCAGAAGGAATTTAACCAGCAATCATGTACGCACTACCGAGATTTAATCAACATTAACATTTTGTTTCAGATATCTTTGTAAGAACTAAAACATTATAGTCACAGTTGCAGGCCCCTAAGCACCCCTCTCCAATTCCACGTCCTTCTTCCCCTCTCTCTTACAGTTCATTATATAATGATAAAAAGGGGTAGTGTTCCTCTTTATCCAGGCCTATCTACTGCTCCATGGTGACTCTGTTCGCCCAAATGCTGTTATTCAAGATGTACCTGTTATCTGGGTTGTCAGGGAGATGACCACGGGAAGCACAGAAGACAAAGCCTGGACGCTGACACTGTAGTTGGTACCCGGATGCAGGTCCAAGCACATCTCAGGAGCCGGGCTGCTGGTAGTGATGTTAAAGGTCATTTCCTGCGCAAATTCCTTTTGATACCATCTCAGGCCCCGAACGTGGAACTAAAATACAGAAAAGGTCATCAGGTGAATCACTAGCTTGAAACATTCTAAATGCTTAGATCCTTCCCTTTCTCCTGAACTCTCTTGCTCTCAACTCTAAAGTTACTTCAAAAAGTAAAAGACAACAGTAAGTAAATATTAGAGTTGTCATACCGTAAGTATTGTAGTTAGGATAGTATCAGTATGATACATATATTTTAAATCAAAAGGCACCAAAAGCCAATGGCCCAACTTTCCCTTTCTGGCAACTTTCTCTTTCTTGTTCTCACACATACTGTACACACACACTTCTTCCTACTTCATCCCTTCCAATAGCAGCTCGTCTCACTGGTCAGGGTCACTGGTGTGGAGAGACACACACACATGCAAAAGCCATTGGGTTCCTCTGTGGATCCTGCCTGAACATCAACTCTGCACCAGGCTATGTGCACAAAAAACCTCTCCTGGCTGTACCACCAGTCCCCAATGTCTCTGTCTTCAAATACATAGTGACGGTGCTCATTTTCTTACCTCTGATTGTAACTGTCACTACAAGTCTTCTATTGATAATGGTGGCTAGAAAAGTACATTTTTAGGTTTGTTGATATTTTTTAAGCCTCCCACACAAGACAAACATTCATAGAGTAATTTTCAGTAACTTACTAAATACATCTCTTCTCCACCAGCTATCTTCATATTTCTCCATCTCAAGCAGGTTTCATTAAATATTGAAATGTTACCAATAATCTGCTCTACTGTCGGGGGAAAAGAATCAGAAATCAGTAGACACCCTATACAAAAAGACTACCTTTCAATGAAAACATTTTCCAAGGATAAACATTTACATAGGAAGATTGCACCAGTATTTTAATTTAGAAATTGGTGGCAGAAGTCTAATAAACACCACTTGTACAATTACGTATGTACTCAGTCTTGTTGAAAGATTTAAGATCACAAGATACCCAGTCAGAGGGTCCCTCTTAAAAATTGTTAAAATCTATTCACTGCAAACTCCCTTGGTTTACTAAGTTAAAATTGTCATTGTCCTGGCTTTGGGTAACCTCATTTATACAAATCAGGATCAGTTTGAAATTCTGAGCTGAGAGCAACATTTCAGCCCAGAATTGAGAATTGCTCCTTGAAGGACTGAAAAAGCCTATCTCAAGCAGTCCAGCTTTTCATGATGGAAAGGCGGAGAGGGAGCCTTCTTGGTTTGGACTTCCTCATCTCTTGTGATCAAAGCACTTGTTGACCTCTGCTCAGTTTCATGGAAATCAATCCAAAAATTAGTTCATATCTGGTACAGTGTAATATAGAACCCCCACCCCAAGCTTTTTAAAATAAAGACTACTTATTCAAAACTCTGTTATCAGAGGTAATTGTCTTCAATAATGATCCCTGTCCCTAAACTAGAAATAATAGAACAGACTTGCTAAGAAGTTTCATAGGAACACTGTAATGATTAATAAGTGATAGAGACAACTCCCAAAGCACCTAAAAAAAAACGTCTCCTAGGAGCCAAGTCTTTATTGTGTAAGCCCCTGGCCTGACAGGTTCCTACAGATGAAGCCCACTTGGTGGACGTGAGTGCTCTTGATGGACTGGGCAGCTTTGCCCATGGAAAACCAGTCCCACAGGTCACATGCCATACTCCAAATGTCGTCAGACAGAGTAGGTAAGAAAGTATAGATGGTTCAGGATAATACAGCCTCACTACTGGTTATAGGAGATGGTTTTAGAGATAATAGTAGTGGTCCAACGCACCTCACACTGATGAAACCTACAACAATCAAATAACTTCAATACTATTGAAACGGTTCCAGACCATACAAAAGGTGAAAAGTTTCCCACTTCATTCAATAGGACTACAAAATCCACATACCCACACTATACAAGGGTGGCACAACCAATCACTAAACACACTATGCTAAACGCATTGATCATGATAAACACAAAAATACAAAATAAAATATTAGCAAACAGAAGTGAGCAGTACATTCAAAGAATAATACACTATGACCAGGGGAGATTTATTCCAGAAACACAGAGGTGATCATTATTGGGAAAGCTATTAATAGATTAAAAGACGAAAATCACATGGTTACTTTTATTATCATAGTGATTAATACATTAATTATATATTCCTGACTAAAAATCTTAGTAAACAAGGATTTAACTTGATAGAAACTCCTTAATTTAAAAGGGTGCTTATTAGACACCACCATACTTGCAAAACACACCCCGTAAAACAATGAAGCAATTTCTAGTAAAGTTAAGAACAATAACAAGGATGCACAGTCTCATAGCTATTATTTAACATTAGTCAGAAAATTCGAGACAGTGTCGAAAAAGGCAAGGAAAAAATGAGCTATAAATACCAGTAAGAAAGGGAACAAATGATGCAACTGCCAGTAAACCTAAGAGAATCAACAGAAAGGCAAATATGAAACTGCTTGAAAACAGAAAAACAAATACAAATAACAGGAGTTTGGCGAGGTGCACCTCAATAAAAGAACACAGAAAAACTAATAATTTTCTATATATCTGCAAGAACAAGCATGGTAGGTTGAATAATGGTCCCCCAAAGATGTCCACATCCTAGACGCTGGAATCTGTGACCACGTGACCTTACATGGCAGAAGGACTTTCAAATGTGATTTCATAGGAAGATTATTCCGGGTTATCCAGATGGGCTCAATAGTAGTGCACGGGTCCTTATAAAAGGGAGATAAGAAGATTAGGGTTAGAGAGAGATTTAAGGGTGAAAGCAGATGTTAAGCTGATGAGCTTTAAAGATGGAGGATGGGACCACAAGCCAAAGAATGTAGGCAGGCTCTAGAAACTGGAAAGAGCAAAAAACCAGGTTCTCCCCCTCGAGCTGCCAGAATAAACACAGGCTTGCAGACACCTGGACAGCGTTGTTCCCCTCCCCCAATTCCCCAATAAAATCTTTAAAAAAAAAAAAAAGAATTTATTATGGATTAGAGTTCCAATTTGTTTAAAGATAATGATGGTCCCTTAAATATAAATCTCTCCACACACTCTCCAAAATATTCTTTGACTCTATAAGAAGAGCAAATAAAACAACATAAAATCATGCTGTCATCATAACTGAAAGACAGAGAATACTATAAGTTTTAAATTACTTTTTAATAGAAAAATAAATACCAAATTCCAGCAAAGCTATCTCTCATATTTCCCACAACTCATTGTATACAGTGAGAAGATTCTACAAGAGCCGTGTGAAAGAGAAGAGGGAAACAAAGGGCCTAGAGTGAGCTAGATTCACTTCCAGAAAAAGAAATTCCACCTTAAGTGGGTAAAAGCACTGAAAAAGAGAACTGGTATAGAGCCGGCCGAGTGGCGCGATGGTTAAGAACTGGCTTGGGACGCCACAGGGCCCTGGTTCGGATCCCACATATGAGGGCCAGTGACACTGCTGTCACTGCTAAGATGCTGAACAACAGCTCAACCTGGAGCTGGGCTGCCGTGAGTCACCGGCGACGGCGTAGGCTGCAGCCCCTGTGGCAGTGGGTTGCCACAACTAGATTGAAGAACAAAACGACAGCAACTTGTCTGTTCCCCTTCCCCCAATTCCCCAGCGCTGTTCCCATCCCCCCAATTCCCCAATACAAAACAAAAAAAAGGAGAACTGGTATATAAGAGTACTGACGACAAACAAAGGAGGAAAAGTCTATGAGACTTGAAGTAGTGGTACGAGAAAGTCACTGCTTCAGGGAAAGAAGAGGATTAAAAAGAAGGAATTGGTATCCTTGGGAGACTAAGTAGTAATGGGAAAAAGAAGAAAGGGGGAAATGCTAGATTCTACAAGGCAAGAGAAAACCCCAAAACAGAAGAACATACAATTCATCCCCACCCTCACTAAACAACAAAAATATCCTTTAAAGAAACTGCACTTCATTCAATGACAGAAGAGGGCACTCTTAATCTAGAAATCTTATTAACCCTCCTAAACTACCAATTCTGTCTATGGAATTAATATTCATTTTTTAAAAAAAGATGATTATAATCAAAACATTTCAGATTGGGAAAAACTCCATATTTTTTAAAAAGCCCATAAACTAGAAAAAAAATGTAACCCAGTAAACTGAAATAAATAGTCTCAAATAAGCACTGGGGTATGAAGAAAACACCTTGAGTCAGAAATCCAAAAACTCAGAACAGAAATGGACAAAAAGCAGGGAGGAAAAGAAACAAAAGTGTCTGAATTCAGGAAAGAAACAAAAGGAAAAGACAAATCCATATCAGAAATAAAGTGAGACTATCATGGTGCCCATAGAAGGATAGGCTAGAATGAAAATTTAATACGGGGATTGAAGAAATACAGAAAAACAACCAAAAAGAATTAAATGAGATTAAAAAGAAGTAAAAAATAAAATGGTTGAAATAGAACAACATACGTATAATTAAAGTCTCTAGAGAGAAACTGAAAGAGAGTTAACATTGAAAACTATAATCCAAGATAACTTCACAAAAATGAAAAATATAAATACTGAAAGGGCCCACCAGATACCTGAGAAAGTGCCTGCCACCAGAACAATCAACCCTGAGGCTTATCCAAGTAAACTATTAGACTTTTAAGATAAAGAAAAAATCCTCAGCGCCTCCACCCAAAGAAATAAACAAATAAGATCCAACAGCAAAAGAGTTCGGCTGCATCAGACTTATCAAAAGCTAAATAGAAGCAAAGCAACAAAAGGACTGAATTTTAATGATATTCAAATCAAGAAAGTGGGAACCAAGATTTTTATATCCAGCCAAGTGATCTTTCAAGTATCAAGGTCACAGAGAAGTTTTAAACACGAAAGATCTCAGGGTTCATTGTACTTTTAAGGCATCTACTAGACAATGAGCTTCATCCAAAAGGTAACTAGGGAACCTTCAGCAAAAAAATTCATGGTGACCATCTGATATATTAAACTGTAGATCTAAGATGAAAACAAAGGTGGGGCAAGGTAGGAGAATAAAATACAAACGGTATTTGTTCTGATAAAGTAAAACCACAGCAACTGAAAAGTGAGGAGAAGGAATAGAGAAAAATGAAAGCAGAATAGACTAATTTGAATGTCATATAGTCAATAAAAGGAAGGTAAAGTAGGCCATTAAAAACTGACAAACCAGATGGTGAAAAGTTATATAAGAAAGCAGAAAACAGGGTACTTTAAAAAGGTACAAAGGCAACCATTAGAAAAAATATATATAAAACTTCCTAAAAATAAATACATATATAAATATTTGAGTATGTAAAACATCACAGAAAACACATCACATAGAGAAAGAAATACAGAAAATACATATCGTGTAATAACGTAAAATAATAGGACAGACTCCAAACATATCAGTCGTATCAATAACTGTAAATGGATTTAACTTACCTACTAAAATAAGTAAGATTTTCAATTGGTCTCGCAATGCAAGATGCAACTATATGCTGTACGAGTATGCTAGAGGAACACTAAAATAAAGTGATTCAGAACAGCTAAAGATAAAGTGATGCACAATAGTACAGCAGACAAATGGAAACTATAAGAAAGTAGGTGTTGTAATCCTGATATAGGTAGAATTCATAAAAAATGCATTAAATATGACAAAGAGGACACTTTTTAGTGCAAAAATCCACCATTCACAATGAAGATAAGATGCAACCACCTTTATAAAGCAAAAGGATACAATAAATATGAAAGCAGAAATTAATGATGCAGAGCAATATAAAATACTATTGAATGTCAACTGTAATTGTAATTTAAAAATTTAGCTCTTTGGTCTCAGCTGCAGATGACGAAGGGAATGTCATCATTCGGACAGCATCACAATAAAATGCACACGTTATGCCGCCGCTGTGGCTCTAAGGTCTACCACTTTCAGAAGCCTACTTGTGGAAACGTGGCTACCCTGCCAAGCAGAAAAGAAAATATAACTGGAATTCTAGGGCCAAAAGACGAAATACCACCAGGACTGGTCAAATGAGGCACCTAAAAATTGTATACCTCAGATTCCAGCAAGGATTCCATGAAGGAACAACACCTAACCCCAAGAGGGCAGCTGTTGCCGCATCTAGTTCCTCTTAAGGATTTCAACAACTAGTCATGCAGTAAATTTTCTGGTTTTAAACCAAAAAAAAATTTTAAAAATAAAAAAGCAGGG
>NW_017731374.1:5104998-5111307 GCF_001890085.2 Hipposideros armiger
AATAATAATATTGTGATAGCATGGTACAGTGTCAGATGATTGCTGGATTCATCACGGTGATTACTTCTTTAGGAGTATAAATGTTGCATAAGTATGGTATACACTTGAAACTAATACAATATTGTATCTTAGCTATATTTTAATAAAAATAATGATGCAGAGCAAGTGTCAGCAAATTTTTTTCTACAGAGGGTCAGATAGTAAATATTTTAGGATTTCTGGGCCAGCCCGTGCTGTCACAACTACTCAACTCTGCATTTGTAGCACAAAGGCAGCCACGGATAATATGTAAATGAATGGCTTGGATGTGTTCCATGAAACTTTATTATAAAAATAGGCAACAGGCCAGACGTAGCCCACAGGACATAGTTTGATAATTTCTAATACAGAAGAGAAAAAAATAGTAGATCTCATTAATAAAACAAAATCTTGGCTTTTTGAAAACACTAATAAAACAGACAAACTGCTAGCTAACTTAATTTAGAAAAAAGGAAGAAAATACAAATAAAGGGAGAAATAATCATTGGAACAAAAGAAAATTCAAAATTTAAATGAAAGTACTTTGTAGACCACTATGCACATAATTTCAGAAACAGATGAAGTGGGTAATTCCTAATACAGTTTACCCAAATTGACCCCATTAGACGCAAAAAGCTTACGCAGACCAATTTCCAAGAAAAAAATTGAGAAAGTTATCAAGGAACTACCACAGAAAATCTCTAAGTCCAGACTGTTTCACAGGGGAAGTCTACCAAACCATGTGAGACCAGATAGTCCAAATGCTACATGAACTGTCATAATGAAGGAAACCTTCCAAATTCTTTCTATGAAGCAAGGAAAATACTAATGCCTAAACCGCATAAAAATAGGACAAAGAGAGAGAGAAAACTACACATGAATATCATTTATGAACACTGCAAAAATATTAAAAATACTAAAAGTACTAAAGAGAATACTAGGGAACAGAATCCAACAACATATAATAAGACAGCATGACCAAGTGGGGTTCATTTCAGGAAGAGAGGGAGACAGGCAGACAGCGAGCGAGAGGAAGAGAACAAGAGACAGAGAGAAATCTGAAATGCTATCAAATCAAAAAGTTACAAGAAAATAGAATAGAAAAAACCAAACATCTTGTAGTTAGTTTTCCTTTGCATTGTATTAATGGATAGTTTAGATGAAGAAGTGATCTTTCTCCTCTGATTCTAGCCTAGGAAATAATAGTCTTGGAGCCTCTTTTTCTGTACACACAATTAGAATATGGAAGTCCTGAAAATAATGAGATAAACCTATTGCCTCCAAGCCATTTATTGCCCATTTAGTGAAGGGCTCCAATTCGAAATAACTTATTCATCTTTTTTTTTTTTTAAGATTTTATTGGGGAACTGGCAAAGGGGAACAGACAAATGGGGGAGGGGAACAACGTTGGGGAATCGGGTGAAGGGGAACAAACAAGTTGCTGTCCTTTTGTTCTTCAGTCTAGTTGTGGAGGACGTCGCTTCACTGGCCCAAGTTGGTATTATGATCATTGCGTTCTTCCCAGATGAGGCAATTGGTCACCGGCCATTGGACAGCCCCTCATGCAGCTCACGGCAGCTCACGCCGGCTGCCGGCCACTCATGATAGCTCAAGGCAGGCCACTGCAGCCCCGCTGCAGCCTATGCCATCGCCAGCGACTCACGGCAGCCCAGGTTGAGCTGTTGTTCACCATCTTACCTGTAGAGGGCGCAGCGTCATCGGCCCTCATGTGGGATCCGAACCGGTGGTCCTGCTGCTCAGAACTGGCGTCCCAAGCCAGCTCTTAACCAACACGCCACTTGGCCGGCCCAACTTATTCATCTTTATTTATCCCATGGGTATGGTCCTACCTAGCTGGATCTACAATGTCATTATCTTATTTTCAAAAGAATAACCACTTACTCTCCCTGTGTTTGGCATATTACAAATGACTGGCTATTCTATGCAACATAGACAGCCAATTTCTGGCTTGACCAACTGCAAGAATAAGTTTCTCAGGCTAATGGTTTATGAGAGAAGCAGGCTGACTTCAGACATAACTCTTCCACCACAGAAGACTGTTATAATATTTATCACTTTGTGGGAAAATATCAGAAACAATGTTATTGAGGGTCTTTATTATCTTTTGTTTGGACTTTGATTCTGTGAACAGGAAGCAGTTATAGGGAAGCGTTAGGAGGTCACCACAGATTTCAAATTATGCGTGCTGTTAGAAAACCTGCAACATAAATCACCTTAACAGCTATGGTTTTCTACCAGGGAATAGAGTGTTCTGTCCCCCTTCTTTTTTTTTTTAAAGACATTTTATGGGGGAACAGTGTTTCTCCTGAACCCATCAGTTCCAAGTCAAGTCGTTGTCTTCAATCTAGTTGTGGAGGGCGCAGCTCCTTGGCCCATGTGGGAATCAAACTGGCAACCTTGGTGTTATGAGACTGCGCTCTAACCCACTTCAGCTAACCAGCCGCTTGGATTGTTTTATTATTTTAAACTTACCAACGCTATTTGAGATGTAACTAAATGCATGCAATCCACTGCTAAAGAGAACAAGAAAACAAGCTTTCTCTTATTCATAAATGATATGGTTTTAAAACCTCCAATTATGAACAGTCTAAATAGACAGTTGGCTTTGCAAAGTAAATATTACCAGAAAAGAAAAAGGCTACAAATCAACTACTTTGAAAGCAAAGTTACTATTTTTATAACTGCTCTATAAATAGCAGTATCATTTTATTACATTTTAGGTATCCTTGATGTACGTTCTGTAAACAGTTTCTCTTAGAGGAACATGAATATATAACTGTTCAAAGTTGGGAGTTTTACTATTATTTTGTTTCTTAAAATAAATTTGGTATCTGGTTACAACTACCATGAGATTTTCAGGCTAAAAGTATGTGATTATATTATATGAAGAGAAATGTCGGGGGTTAAATCACTCATTCACTTATGCAAAGCAGATTCAAACAATTCCCTTAGCTCAGTTCCCTAGGCTCAGCCTTCTAGCAGAGGTGGGCAGCCTTTCATCTAGACACAGGTCCTTGTTATTCAACTAGCAACACAGAACAACTGCTTCCTGGGTACCGATGGGAGACAACAGTCTCAAAGTCAATGACACCGAACATTTATCAAATCTGAGTTGAAAGAAACAATAGTAAGGAAACTCTGCTTGAAAGACATGGATTCCAGTCATTCCTTTAAATAATCTGAAATAACCCAATTCTAGCCCCGAATCAAGCCAGATCAGCAGAACACAGCATTTTTCCTATTCCCAGGCATCTTACTTTGTCTACTCCACACTGAACTGAGCTTTTCTATAATATAATGAACAATGTTGAGGGGCAATCTCAGCAACAGCCTCATAAAATCCTCCCAAAACACTGTTCATAGATAATACTATTTATGAAACCCCTTGGAATCAGAAATTTCTATCTGATCTTAGTGTTGAAAAATGTGTGCTTCTCCCCCAAAACATTGCTGTGCTGTAAACTTATGGTCAATGTAATGTAGTGGATGGGTTGAAAACATAAACCTAAATTTGTGAGCCACTAGTGAACAAGTAAATAGGTTATAAGGATATGAATTATTCTTAATCTTATTCCTACATCTTTTTCTTTTTTTATGTTCCTGACTTTGTTTTCATTTTTCTTTACCTTACATATCTAACTTATTTTCTTTTATTTTATACACCCAGGCCGGTCATCTAAAAAAGGTGGTATATAAATAAGTATTCTTTTGGTTTTTTTAATCTATATTTAATATTAATGTAATAAATCACAAAGGAAAAGATCAATAGATTTGACGGCATAGAAATCTAAAAATTGTATATGTCAAAAACACCATTAACAAAGTTAAAAGAAACTATAAAACAGGAGAAATGTTAAAAAATAAAACAAAACAAAAACAGGAGAAATGTTTGACCCAAATAATAATCAATAATCATACTCTTACTATAAGAATAACTTGTATATGTCAATAAAACCACAAAATTGATTAGATAAATGAAATAATGATGTTAAATAAATCAGTCAAGAAATTTGGATGTTGAAATACATAAATTTGAAGGAACTTAAAGATTGATTTCCCAACACAGACTCCTAGAACTAGAAGAAGCTTTTCCTGTTCAACCCTGTAACGTGACAGAGGTCAATTACCTTGCTCAAGTGTGTTCAGGGCTGCTATTTACCTGTCTTCCCATTTCCATAAAGGAAGGGACCATTTTGGCCTCTCCCCACCACTGTTTCCTCACTAATCCTCAAGGAAGGAGCAGTAAGTATGTAATTGGACTAGTTAGTAGGAGACTTCTGTGCCCTATGTCACATTTCCTAGTGGGTGGAGTTCATATATTACAGGTCACTGTCCAAACCACAAGCAGATTCTTGCTCTCTGGAACCTGCCTGTGTTCAAGTACAAGGAGCACATATGTCCCAATCTTTACGAGTTAAGAAACCAGTCTCTGCCCACTGCCTTTTCTTCAACTTTTCAGCCAGAGACTGGGTGAGTAAGCTATGCGAGGTTCCCTTGTAGATCCAACTACCCATACTTCCAGTGGGGAAGGGAGTAGGAAGCCCCATTATGCCACATAGCTAAGCCTCATTCTCCAGTATAACTTATGCTGGAAACTCTGTATGGGGGGTAGTTCCTGGAAACTTGCCCAGGCAATAAAGTTAATACTCTACTTCTCATGTGTCAGTCTGTGGAAAAGAAGGGTAAGATTTAGTCTCTCTCACCTGCAAAATGTGGATTCACTGATTGGAACCCTGAGTTTATAGAAAGATAGGTGCTACTACAGGAGAGCAAAGCACCATGGGAAAAGATGGAGGCACTTAGCTAAGGTGTAAGTGGTTAGAGCACTGCCACTCAAAAAGTGGACTGGCAGCATCAACAAGGCCTGGGAACTTGGCAGAAATGAAAATTTGGGGTCTCCACTCCAGATTAAATCAGAACCTCTAGGATGCAGCCCATGAACCTGTGTTTTAATAAGCTCTCCAGGTGATTCTTCTGTTAGCTAAAGTCTGAGAAGCATGAAGAGAACATTTGTAGGAGATATGTGGAGATTTTAGAGAGCATTTTGGGGAGCTGGACATTAGCAGACAACACTAGATTAGCGGCCCAAAATCCTGTTCCTCTTTGTTTGGAAGAGGGGGAACTATGAAAAGATTGAATTCATGGTTTGATTACAGGCTCAGGAGTCACCTCAACAACACAGGCTCTCAAATTGCTCTCAAAGTTGTTTTACAAAGAGACCCAGCCTGGGGATTCTACAGCAGGGGTTCTTCTTGGGTTGAAGAAGATAAAGTTCAGTGGAATTATTACAAACTCAAGTGCTAAGAAAGAATCATAAAAGGTATATGCCTAGGGCCAGCTGAGTGGCTCAGTTGGTTAAGAGTTTGCTTAAGAGCACGAGCTCTGAGCAACAGGGCCGTCGGTTCGATTCCCACATGGGCCAGTGATCCTGCACCCAAGCTGAGCTGCCACTGAGCTTCCAACAGATGGCAGAATGGCTCAGCTGGTGAGAGCACATGCTCCTAACAACAAGACTGCCTATTCGATGGTGGGCTACGCCCACCCGCAACTAAGACTGAACTCAGCACCTTGAGCTGAGCTGCCACCTGGATAGCTCAGTGGATAGAGCGTGCGCTCATAACAACAAGGCTGCCGGTTCAACTCCCGCATGGATGGTGGCTATGCCCACCCACAACTAAGATTGAACACAGAACTTTGAGCTTAGAGGCCACAAGCTGCTGATGGGCAGCCAGATGGCGACTGGTGCCCTCCACAACTAAGATTGAAGAACAACAACTTGGCTGGTCCCCTTCCCCAATTCCCAATTAAAAAAAAAAAAAAGTATATGCCTAGAACCCTCTGTTTCTGGAAAGGAGATTTGTCCAGTCTCTGCAAAAGGAATACAATTAGTTCACAAAACAGATTTTGGTTTTGCAGATAGGACAAGACTAGGAGAGCATAAAATAAAGTGAAGGAAATAACACCAAAGAGGAAAAGAAAATTTGAAATCATATCGGTCCAGCAAGAAAAATACAACAAGGAAAAGGAGATACAGCCAAACACAACTGCTTAAAGAGACTAGAAAAGATAGGAATATTTACTAGGTCAGGGAAAGTGGCTCAAAATCATCAGAGAAGAATAAAGAGACTGTTTTAAAGAACAGACTAGGCCGGCCGAGTGGCGTGTTGGTTAAGAGCTGGCTTGGGACACCAGCTCTGAGCAGCAGGGCCCCAGTTCGGATCCCACATGGGCCAGTGACACTGTTCCCCTCCCCCCAATTCCCCAACACTG
>NW_017731374.1:5111323-5150829 GCF_001890085.2 Hipposideros armiger
CGAGTGGCGTGTTGGTTAAGAGCTGGCTTGGGACACCAGCTCTGAGCAGCAGGGCCCCAGTTCGGATCCCACATGGGCCAGTGACACTGCCCTCTACAGCTAAAATGGTGAACAACAGCTCGACCTGGAGCTGGGCTGCCGTGAGTCGCCAGCAACGGCGTAGGCTGCAGTGAGGTTGCAGTGGGCTGCCATAAGCTACTGTGAGTGGCTGGCAGCTGGCGTGAGCTGCTGTGAGCTGCCGTGAGCAGCCATCCAGTGGCTGGCGACCAATCTGCCTCACTCAAGAAGAGCACATCCTCCACAACTAGACTGAAGAGCAAAAAGACAGCAACTTGTCTGTTCCCCTTCCCCAATTCCCCAACACTGTTCCCCTCCCCCCAATTCCCCAACACTGTTCCCCTCCCCCATTCCCCAATAAAATCCTTAAAAAAAAAAAAAGAATAGACTGAAATTACCCTCCCCCTCATCCCCAAAAGGTGCCCAGTTTTGGGTATTATTTTATCAAGAAAGGTCCTCTTGAAGTTTTAAATAGGGAACCTAGAGTAAGTATTAATGGGAACGCCTCAATAACTGGAATTGTGATACTATGAAGTTACAGAAAATGTGGACACATTTAAAAAGAGAAAGACTAGAAAGATCAGTGTAGAATTCTTCAAGCATCATTAGATTAGTTTTGAGGTGGCACTGTTCCTGTAGATGAAGCAGCAGGTATACCGCAGGTTAGAAGGAAGCCTGCCTGGGAAAATAGGGAGTTAAAACTTGAGGAGAAGCAATAGATCAACGAAGCTATATTAAGGAGGATCCAGGGAAGATGACAATAGATCAGAAACAGACCTGGGTTATAGGCTGAACTGTAGAAATACCGGGGATGCCCAAAAAATGTACACATTTTAAGAGATGTTATTTACTTTTCGAAGTTGAATTGAATTATGTAGCAATATGTAGTATGATGTGTGCTCAAAAGATGGCGTTAATCAAATGAATGCTAGCATCATTCATTGTATTACAACTTTAACAGTTTTTTCCTTTCTTAAAATGTGTATATATATTTTTGGCACCTTCTGCAAATACCGTCTAATGAAAGTAATGGTGGGCTGCGTTCATTTGTGGCAGATGCAGACCTCCCTGACAGAATCCAAAGTAATATGTTAGGAGAACAAAAATTTAAGTGTGAAAACAAAAAGCAAATACAGGGAAGGACAGTACTAAGACCTAGCAAAAGGTATTAGTCAGACCTGGGAACACAGAAGGAGCAGAAACAACTGGGATGGGAGTTTACAAGCTGAAAGCTCAGCTGGGCCTGCCAGACCAGTAGGAACACTCAGAGGGAACTGGAACACTGGGGCCTTATCTCTCCAAAGCAGAAAAGGAAACGGTGGCAGGAAAGAATGCTTCAGTCCCCATCACAGAAGCACAAGCCGTTCAAGTCTTAGAAGTTCAGTTCTCAGGAAAGGTGGGACTTGGGTGAAAAACCACTAACTTAGGGCACTTCCTGGACCTCATTAGACAAGTGAAAGCACAAGTTCCAGAAACTCAACAGCAGCCCAACAACCAGCTGAGGGTAATTCTCCAGGGGAGACAGACGTGAAACCTCCTAACCAGAAAGCAGGACTCATCAGCAAGGCATTCAATAATAGGAGCCCAAGGACCTCAGAGCTAAAATAATTCCTGGGGTCCTTGTAGAAATAGAGAAACTCAGAGGAAAGAGTGAGAAATTGGGGCTGTGAAGGGGGCATGCAAGACAATGCATGTCACTTGAAGAGTTTCTTACTATATTGTGAGGTACCCTACCCACAAAAAAAGGAGGCTCTTTCACTAAAGAGATAAAGATTTTTAGTAATGGTGGAGGGTGGGTAGAAATGGGACTCAAAGAAGAACCAAAAATGAAAAGGTTCTAAATAGGATGGACACCAAGAAAGACCTGGAGTCACCACTGCAAAGTTCTAAAATTTTCAAGGAAAGTGAATTTCCTTCCCTCCAAAGTACATGGGAAGCCTAGTGTTAGACTGAATCCAAGTAACCTCGTGAGAAAAGGTTATTTCCCCAATTAGGTTTAAATGCACAGACTGCTTGGTGAACTATAGAAGCTGAACTGTCCCTGTTAGACCAGGGGTCGGCAAACTTTTGAGACGGAAGAGCCAATCCTGTCCCTCACAACAATTTAAAAATTATCCAAGAGCCATAAATATATTTTTACAAATAAGGAAAGTTTAAAGTAATATTATAAATGAAACTATGATAGTTTTATTTTCATTTTCAATTTTACTTCACAGCCACATGTACGTACCCAAAGAGCCGCATGTGGCTCGCGAGCCACAGTTTGCCAACCCCTGGGCTAGACTATACTAACTACTGGCAATTTGGGGTCCGCATTACAAAGGAGAAGGCAACCATGAACTAAGCTTGTTGAACTTGATCCATGGGCCCCTGATTATACCCAAGCTATAGTTCAGACCTCATCTCCTACCACTTTGCTCCGGCCATACGGTGGAAGTTGCTGAAACATGGCAAGGACATGTCAGGCCTGTCTTAAGACCCTGTTGCTTGGTGTTCCCCCTGTGCATGGCTTACTCCTTCACATCCTTCAGATCTATGCCTAAATGTCACTTTATAATAAATGCCTTCCCTGATCATCAATTGTCACTCCCTTTGCCATGCTTTGTTCTTCATCTTTAATAGATGGAAGTCCCATCTATTGTAACATATGATGTATTTCCTTACTTGTTTCTCTCTCTCCTTCCCTAGCCCCTGACTCCACCTCCATGGCAGTGGGAACTGTTTTATTGCTGCTACATCGTCAGCTATGAGAACCTGCCTGACACATAGTAGGCAAGAAATAAACACTTATTAAATGAATACATCCAAGGCACTTGAAGTTTTTGCTCATGGTTCAAGGTTGACAACAGCAAGGTGGGTCTGGACTGACCATATACTAGGTTCTGGAAACACAATTTTGCTTTTTCTTTTTAATAACTAAATATTTAGTGAGAAGCAGTAGAGGTACTGATTATCAGTGAGGGCCCTGGAGCCAGACTGCCTGTGTTCAAAGGCCACTTGCACATCTCACTAGGTGTGTGACCTTGGAAAAGTTGCATAACTTCTCTGTGCCTCATGATCCTTATCCATAAAACGAGAATAATAGCAATGCCTGCCTCAGAAGTTTGGTAGGTTTGAGTTGACCCAAGGATAGCACTTCAGGCAGTGCCTAGCATATATTTAGTGCTCAATAAACATAGCTATTATTGTCATCATCATCATGGCATGCTAGGAACTGTTCTAAACATTGTACTTGTAACGTGTCATAGAATGATCCCTCAGAAGGTAACTAGGCCCAGGTGAAAAAAGAACACATCGAATCCATTGGCTGTTTTAAAAAATTGAGGTGACATTCACACAATATAAAATTAACCGCTTTAAAGTATACAATGTAATGGCATTTATTTAGCACATTGACAATGTTGAGCAATCACCACATAATTTTGCTTTGCTTTTCTAAGCGCAGCAGTGAGTATGGGAGAGAGGCCCCAGGAAAGCGGGAGCAGGACCTAAGCTATTCCTCCGCTTTCCCTAAAGAGGGCAGCCTCTCTGCCTGGTTGCCCATAAATTTGTAGGCTAAACCGAATGGATTAAAGAACAAAAGGAACTGTAGAGACTTCTGTCCCTGCCCACTAGGCCCCTCCGCAGCTTCCTCACAAGGCCACATGGCCTTTCTAAGGAACCTGACCTTCATCAGGCCACTGTTCTGTATGTCTGGCTAATGTGTTCACACGTGGTCCAGGCAGGAGGCCTCTTTGTCCTGCCAGTGCTGACACAGTGCAGCTCACATTTCTGATCTCCTGAAGTTGGTTCTAGTTCTTCATCTGATGACCCTGAGGACTCAGCTGTCTCAAATTTGGGGTGAGAGGTAGGAGGCCTTACAGTATTCTCAATCCATCACCATCAGGGAGCTCTGAGTAAAATAGTCCATTCTTGGTCTGTACCCTCTATGAGCCAGAACCCTCGTGGGGAAGGGCATAGGTGGTAAGATTCAGGCACTCTGAACCCCAAAGTTGGTAGTTTGTTAGAACTAGAACCTAGAACCGTCTCTTGACGCCCAGACTAGCACTCTCTATGCTCCCCCACACTGTACAACTCACATACTTCACTTGTTGTCCTGAGATACAAACTAGAAAGAAATGCACACCTACCTGCCAGTGCAGTTGTTATCGTTATTTGCACTGAGAGATGCTCAGGAGATCCCAGGAGGGTGATATTCACTGTGTAATCAGTTGCCGGGTACAGATCTAAACACACTACTGAAGTTTGTTCCCACGTCGTGAAGTTAAATGATGTTGCGTGATAAAAATCATTCAGATACCACCTTCGACCCAGAACTTTAACCTGTCATGCGATTAGAAGAAATCAATGCCTTCAATTTTCTGTTGCCTTGCAGATATCTAGACTATAAGCAAAAGACAGAGCAAGAAGGTTCCTTCTATTTGTCCTCACCCACCCAGAATTATTTTTAATACAGTTGCAGACTAAACGGAAAGGACTTTACAAAGTTACCTTACCTATCCTATTCAATGTCCCCCTCACAGAGCTACAGGACTAAGCTTAAAATGCATAACTTCATCTGAGATAAACAGAATGTCACGGTATTCTAAAGCAATCCCTTCATGCCCATCCAGTGATGGAGATTGCCCTGGAGCTACTGGGCAAAATTCTTTTAATTTCTTTCCATTCCTAAGGAATCCATAGACAAAGCTCATGAAACAGTTTTTAAACTTTAGGAGAACTACTCCAAATTATGCATTCAAAGCAACTGTGCAATGGTACTTTAGTACTTATTCCTTTCTAGTTGAGCTCTCATAAAAGAGCTTTTGTTCCATGGAGTCATCACACACGCTGTGAACCCAGTTCATACTCTATCCATTGCCAACTCAAGTCGTAGGTATAACATAGGAACTTATAAGGGAAAATGTATATGAAGGTCCCATAAGTAATATGATCAGGTTGATCAGTGTGTTTAGCGGGACATCCAAGTTTAGTGTTTCTCCTGATGCTCCTGTCATTGGCTTGCCCAACCCCAACCCTGACACAGGACTCATTGGGAGATTCCTCTCTCTCCCAATTCCTAGCACTCTCTTAGGGAACTTAAAGGTCCTTGAACACAGGCCATCAAAACCTGGCCTCAGGGGCCGGCCGAGTGGCGCGATGGTTAAGAACTGGCTTGGGACGCCAGAGAGCCCCGGTTCGGATCCCACATATGAGGGCCAGTGACACTGCCCTCTACAGCTAAGATGCTGAACAACCGCTCAACCTGGAGCTGGGCTGCAATGAGTCGCCGGTGAAGGTGTAGGCTGCAGCCCCTGTGGCAGTGGGTTGCCATGGGCTACCGTATGTAGCCAGCAGCCCGTGTGAGTGGTCAAGCAGCTGCAGTGAGCGGCCGTCCAGAAGCCGGCGACTGATGTGCCTCACCCGGGAAGAGCACAATGATGGTGCCAACTTGGGCCAGTGAAGCAATGTCCTCCACAACTAGATTGAAGAATAAAACGACAGCAACTTGTCTGTTCCCCTTCCCCCAATTCCCCAGTGCTGTTCCCATCCCCCAATTCCCCAATAAAAGTCTTAAAACAAAAAAACAAAAAACAAAACAAACAAACAAAAAACCTGGCCTCAGTGTTCCTTGAGCTCAATGCTATGAAGTTCTTCCACTGCACTTGAGCAACTCATATCCACAGCCACATCCTAGACTATGTCATCATTAGAGCTGCTCCACCAAATCTCCCAATCCCCAAGTTTATAGAAGAAGCATGGTATTTCATGGTTTTATTTTATTTGTTTGTTTGTTTATTTATTTTTGCTTACTAGTGAGGCATAACATGTTTGTCATGTTCTCGTATGTCTTAGCAATATGTATACATTCTCTTTAGCAAACTGCCTTTGAATGTTCCCTTTCTTCTGGATTGGTTAAGAGTGTTTCACATGTTACTTAAATTATTCTTTGTCTAACATATTAACAATAGCAATTTTTTTTTCAATTTAACTCTTTAATCATTTTAGTGCAGTGAAAAAATCATTAATTTTCTCAACCAAGTAGTTAACCAATTGTCTCAGAACCATTTAGTTCTGTACTCATGTGAAAAATCATTTTTCTTAAATTACTTGGGTACTTGAATACGTTTCTAGGCCCCGTGTTCTTTCTAATATGAAAATTTGAGTATTTCACTCAGTTGTGTAAAGTCTTTCAGTGCCTCCACATAAACATCAAAATAAGATGAAAACTCAAAGGCACAGGATGTAGAGGTTTTCACGATCTGGCCATTTTGCCTCATCTCTTCCTACTTCCCCTACTGTTCCCCAGGGAAGCCATCTTCCACGTTCTCTATTATCCAGTTTGCTTCTCTCCTTGTCCACTGTGCCCTTCTTCGCCTTCCCCCCACCTCTTTTATCTGGTTAATTCTTATTCATTCTCTATGACTCAGCACCATCTTTACTTCTTGTTAAAAAAAATTGTACCTGGACACACACACACACACACACACACACACACACACACACACCACCCTATTCTATTTATTTACTTTTTATGAAAGCATTCATTATACCATATTATAATTGTCTATCTGCCTGTGTATTTATATTAGCTTGCATCAGAACTTCCAGTCCTAATACATATATCTTTTGTAAATGATTAATTAATTTTAATTTAATACTTACTCAATTTACTCTCTGCCAAATGATTTGCTAGGCACTGAAAATACCTCAGTACCTGCCTGAATTTACTTAAAATTTTTCCTGATATTTGTAATGTTTAAAAAGTCAAGTTAAATGAGAACCAACAACCATGCAAAAAGTTTCTTAAAAACCCACATCCAAGTGTGAATGAATAATAAAATTAGCTGCAATTATTGAATACACTAAAATAAAATATAATATATGTGAAATACCAGACAGGGAAAATGATAGTAAGTCACCAAATATAGTGTTTTCCTTCAATTTAGTCTCTCATTGGCACCATCTCACATCACACATTCATCTCTAGAAACAAAAATCAAACCATTTAGAAGTTCATTTCATTAGTGTTTTTAAATACTTTGAATCCTCAGTTGGAGAGAACCCAAATTTTCAAGTTACACAATTCTTTAATTGATAACATAAGATATATTCTTACTTGGTACATTTGTTCTGATCCAACTTTCCTAGAATGCCTGTTCAATTTCAAACAAGCTTCATTAAATATTGAAATATTGAAAATTCCATCATCTTCTAAGAGATCATCTTCTAAAAGATAAGAGAGAACATACAGAAAGGTTGCATCATCTTAGCAAAACTGAAGCTTTGACTTCTGAAGAGAGACAGTAGGGTGTTGAATAACACGAGCATCACCTTTGGCTTCAAGTCCTGGCTCTACAACTTAACTGCATGACCTTAGCTGTCACTTAACCCTTCTGAACCTCAGTCTCCTAATTTGCGAAATCAAGTAATCCAGTTTGCTTTTCTCACCTCACAGGCAGTTGAAAGAATCAGATGAAGTAATGCATGTTTAAAAATTGCTGTCAGCTAATAAAGCTGTGGTATTTTTAGAAAGTTAATCTTGTCACTTGGACAGTCTGAAAGTAAAGAAGGTAAGCATATCAACAGCTGAAAAATCTGAGAATAAGGAAAAAAGGTGAATCAAGGTAAAGGTCACGGGATAGAACTCTCAGAGCAAGTGTTTCCAACCTAGGAGATGAGCAGGAAGTAGATGACAGGCAGGATGTTTGCTCTCACAGCATACAGCATTTCAAGAGCTACTCAGATGAGTACTGAGGCAGTAAAATAATCTGAAACAGACTCATTTCAACCACTGTACAGAAAAAAGGAATGTCATGCCTCCTGTAGTATAATTCATTCCTTCAATGTTCTGTTTTCTTAATGTAATCAAAAAGAAGAGGTTTGTTAGTAATGCATAAAGAAATCAGAGAGGATCCAGGAGCACCATGACTAATTTTCTAGGAAAAGCCAATTTCCTAACAAATAAGCAAATAAGCCTGTGGGTTTTCTACAAATGAGAAAAAGTTTAAATGTCCATCAGAGAGAAGCTTTTTATAACTACCTTTTATATGAATTTCTCCCCCGGGAATCTCTGTTACCTAAGAAGTAATAATGATAACAAATTATTTTATTCAAAATCAGAATTGTCCACAGAATTTTAAATATCACTGATACATGCAGCACAAGGCAATTAGCTGGGAGAAAATATTCTTGGATATAATTGGAAATGTAAAAATATGGTTATGAGAATTTGAAGACCTATCACATGTGTTCTCCTTTATCTTCACAACTTTTCTTTTAAAGATTTCATAAGGACATCGGAAACAAAACTGCCACACGTATGCAAATGATTTTGAGGCACACCAAATATATGTATGAAGAAATACCACACAGGGTCTATGTCTGCACACAAACAGAACTGTCTGCATCGTGCCCATCTCTATATGATTTTCCCATTTGTAGCCATTTTAATTGGGATTCAGGGGAAAATGGCAATGTGAACAAAGGCATCTGGCTTCCACTTCCCACCCCCAATCCGGAAGAAGTGACTGAGAATAGTAAAAATGGGTCAAAATTTGCATCTGTGTTGGAAAGAAGGGTCTGTTGCCACCACACACAAGGCAGAAACATAGAGATGTTTCTGCTTAGCACAGTGTGAAAGGCAGCAGGTGAAAAAAAGACATTGAGAGCTACTGCACAACATGCATCCATGCACAGGAGCAGATATGAAGTAAACTTGGACAGCTGTATTTTTTTTTTTAATTCACCAGGCAATCTAGGCAACCAGGATAAAAAGTATATGTACTACTATTATTATTGCTATTACTACTACTACTATTACTATAATAATAATAATAATAATAGTCCCTCCATAGCACACTGGAGATCTTCTAGGGGGAAGCCTAGGGACCTGGAGGTTCCACCAGCCTGGACTGTCAGGAGGAGGGACTTGGTTCTTTCCTGCCTCTCCAGGCTACACCACCACAATGAAGCCAGGCAATGATGAGCTGGCCTAAGAGCAACAACTTCACCAATCAAGATAGGAAAGTGCTCAGAAATAAAGCTCAGAGCAGCGGGCTGTCTCACAGCTGCTCCCCCAAAGGACACTTGGATGTCCAACCAGCAGTAAATCCTTCAAGATGTGATCTGAAATAAGCATACTAATATTATCCAATCAAAAGTAATCAAAGGGAATGGCATCCATTTTATTATGAGAGAAATATCACACCTAGATAAAGCTTTTATCTTCCAAGGATAAGTAATCTAGAAGGGGAGGTGGAGAGCCTGTGAAATGATTCTACAAAGAAGAGGGAGATTGTACTTAGGAGGCAAAGAATGAACATACTTTTGGGGGAAAAAGTATTGAGCAAATAATGGCAAAATTGGGCAATAATCTGCTTTATACTTTCAGTAAAAAATTTTAAGATAGATTCATGCAGATAAAACATGAGATAAGAGAATGCAATAGCAGAAGAAGACACTATTGGTTGAGAGTCAGAAATAAAAAGGGAACTAGATGACACAAAGAAACAAAAGAAAATGAAAGTGGAACAACAGAATTTAAAGTGCATTAGAAATAATAAAGATTGGAAATGTCAATGCATATATGCATAAATGCATACAGAGAACAAACTGCTACATACTGACAGAAGGCAGAGGAAAAAGACATGGATATAAAACAGGAGAAAACGAAAGACCAATACAAATACAGACAAATTCCACATAGGAGTATCGGAAAAGCCAAAATAAACATAAAAAAAAGAAAAGCAATAATCAGAGATGTAATTAAAGAAAATGTTCCTAATGTGTGAATAGACCAAATTCTGAAGATCCAAAAACTCACTGGGTACGAGAAAATGTAGTAAAAAAATTAGAATTAAAATTTAAAAAATGAACATTTATATCATCCATAAGTGAAGTTTCATGAGAAGGAGTTTCTGTCTCATTCACCATTGAAATCCCTATGCCTAAAACAATGTTAAACACATAGTAAGTGGTCAATAAACTACCATGTACCTGAATAAGTAATTAAAGTCTTCAATTTCACACATGAAGAAAGCCTATAGGCTAGCCAGGCTGAAAAATCAGATTATCTACATAGGATTTTTTTTTTCAATCACACCTTCTTCAAATTCCTCTTTCAAAATTTTAAATTCTCAAAGCCAATGTGAAATGCCTCCAGAATTCTGACAACAAAGCTTATGGCCCAGGAATTTTATCTTCAATCAAGCTCTCATTTACTTTCTGAAGTCAACAAAAAGACATTCTCAGATAATCATGGGCTCAGAAAGTATCCCACTCCTCAAGAGGAGAAGACAGAAATCATTGTGCAGAGAAATAAATAAAAATATAGAAAAAAAATTAGAGAAACTTCAGAATGAAAGGACTGGCAGTAAGCATTGAAACCATTAAAACATATACCAGTTTAAATAATTGTTGTAAATACTGCTATAAATCAATATGAAAATGAATTCCTTAAAGATGTAATACATGTTAAAAGTAATTAAAAGTAAGAAGCTGGCGATAAAATGCCATGTTAAAATAATAACATAAGAGAAGTGAGAGGGGAAGAAATAAATGAAGTAGAGAATACTAACTTCCACATCTTATTCAAGGAGAAGTTAACATTATTTCAGTCTTATCACTGGCAATCAGAGAAATACACATTCAAATAGGATTTTTTTGTTGTTCTTGGTTTTTGGATTTTTTTGACTTAACAGAAATTTATTTTCTCAAAATTCTGAGATCTGGAAGTCCAAGATGATTTTTTTTGTTGTTTTAAAATATGTATTGTAGAATAAAAGCAAAATCTATACTGTCTGATTCATTGAAAAAGAAAACCTGTATAGCAAAAAGACAGAAAACAATGGACATGGCTAAGTAGCTAAAAAAGAGAAAATAAAATACGATGACAGAAGAAAGGAAAACTGTATCACAAACAACACTAATGTAAATTGCTAAATTTACATCCTCAAAAACAAAACTTATCTTAAAAATGTTTCTTAATATATGTGGTCTCCTAAAGTACAATATTATCCAGATAGCTTTTAAGAAGCACAAAAGTGGGTGAAGGCGTACCATGCCAATAGAAGCACAAAGAAATCAAGAAAATCAATATTACTAATCAAAGTATAATTCAAGGCAAAAAATATTAAATCAAATAAAATAAGCCACTTGTTACTAGTGAAAGCATCTACAATTATGGTATCAGTCATGAACATAAATATCATGACATCAATATGTGTGAAACAAAACAATTAGAATTTCTAAGAGAAATTGAGAAAAGTGGCAATCCAAATAATTAAAAAACAAAAACACAAAAACAAACAAACAACTCACTCCCCAGAAATCCTCATTAATAGATCTAATTTGAGACTAGATCTAACTCTACCTACAAGCAAACACTCTGCTTTTTTTAAAAAAAAATTAATATTTCAATTACAGTTGACATACAATATTATATTGGTTTCAGGTATACAACATAGTGATTACACATTTATATAACATACAAAGTGATCACCCTGATAAATCTAGTACCCATCTAACATCATACATAGTTATTACAGCATTATTGACTATATTTCCTGTGCTGTACTTTACATCCCCGTGACTATTTTGTAACTACCAATTTGTATTTCTTAATCCCTTCCTCCTTTTCGCCCAGCCTCCCAACCCCTCTTCCATCTGGCAACCATCAATTTGTTCTCTGAATGTATGACTTTGTTGTTTGTTTGTTTTTTAGAATCCACATAAAAGTGAAATCATATGGTATTTGTCTTTCTCTGTCTTACTTCACTAAGCATAATACTCTCTAGGTCCATCCATGTTATTGCAGATGGCAAGATTTCATTCTTTTTTTATGGCTGAGTAATATCCCACTGTATATATGCACCATCTCTTCTTTATCCAATCGTCTATTGATGGACACTTAAGTTGCTTCCATATCTTGGCTATTCTAAATAATGCTGCAATAAACATATAGATGCATATGTCTTTTCAAATTAGTGTTTTAGGTTTCTTCAGATAAATACCCAGAAGTGGGATTACTGGGTCCTTTTTTATCTCTTGTTATAGCCTTTGTTTTAAAGTATATTTTGTCTAAGTATTGCTATCCCAGTTTTTTGTTTGTTGCATTTTCATAAAATATCTTTTTCCATCTCTTTACTTTTCAGTCTGCGTGTTTCTTTTAATCTGAAGTGAGTCTCTTGTAGGCAGCATATATAAGCGTCTTGTTTTTTTATCCATTCAGCCACCCTATGTCTTTTGATTGGAGCATTTAATCCATTTACATTTAAAGTAATTGTTGGTAGATGTGTAGTTATTGCCATTTTATTATTCATATTTTTCATCCTTCTTCTTCTTCTCCTTCTTCAAGAAGTTCCTTTAACATTTCCTGTAATACTGTTTTGGTGGTGATGAACTCCTTTAGCTCTTTCTTGTCTGGGAAGCTCTTTATCTGTCCTTCAATTCTAAATGATAGCTTCGCTGGGTAGAGTAATAATGGTTGTAGGTCCTTGCTTTTCATCACTTGGAATATTTTGTGCCAATCCCTTCTGGCCTGCGAAGTTTCTGTTGAGAAATCAGCTAATAGTCTTAGGGGAGCTCCCTTGTAATTAACTAATTTCATTTCTTTTGAAGCTTTTAAGGTTCTCTCTTTGTCTCTAACCTTTGGCATTTTGATTATGATATGTCTTGGTGTGTTCCTCTTTGGATTCATCTTGTTTGGGACTCTCTGTGCTTCCCGGGCTTGTATATCTATTTCCTTCACCATGTCAGGGAAGTTTTCCATCATTATTTCTTCAAGTAAACCTAAAATTCCTTGCTCTCTCTCATCTCCTCCTGGTACCCCAATGATGCAAATGTTGGTATGCTTGGTGTTACTCTGGAGGCCCCTTAAACTATCCTTATTTTTTTGGACTCTATTTTCTTTCTGCTGTTGTAATTGGGTGTTTTCTGCTGCCTTATCTTCTAAATTGCTGATTTCAACCTCTGCTTCATCTAATCTGTTGATTCCATCTAATGTATGCTTCATTTCAATTATTGTATCCTTTATTTCTGATGGTTCTTTTTTATATTTTCTATCTCCATTTTTATGTTTCCTATCTTTTTGTTGAAGTTCTCACTGAGATCATTGAGCACCCTTATAACCAATGTTTTGAATTCTGCACCTGGTAGATTGCATGTCTCCATTTTGTTTAGTTCTTTTTCTGGAGCTTTTGTTCTACTCTTTCATTATCCCCTCATTTTGGGTGCCTCCCTTTGTTTATTTCTATATATTTGGTACAATTTCTATGTCTCCTAGTCTTGGTAAAGTGGCCTTATGTAGTAGTGTTTTGTAGGACCCAGTGACACAGTCTCCCTGGTTACCTGAGCCGAGTGCTCCCGGTATGTTTCTTGTATGGGTTGTATGTGCTCTCCTGAGGTATGAGTCTTGATTGCTGTTGGCACATCAATGGGAAACCTCAGGATGATTGGCTATGAGGACAGGCCATGACTACAGTGGAGGAGCTGCTGTGCAGAGGGTGACCCTACAGAGCAGGATCTTTGTTAGCAGGACTCTGGTGCCTGCCAAGTCTGCCCTTTGAGCGTGTCAGTTGTAGAAGTGGTTGGGTGATGCTGTAGTGTGGTATGTGCTGGCCACCAGGTGTGTTGGTCCTGGAGTCCCTTGGGAGGGGGTGTGGTGTAGGCCAAGTTTAGCCAGTACCTGGTCCTGGGGCCACTTGGTATGAGCTACAAAGTGATCTGCAGATGATTGCCACTTGTGCTGAGCTTAGAGGTGGCTGAGAGAGGCTAAGCTGCGAACTCAGGCAGCCTACTGCTAGTGCTGGACCTTGGGATGCTTAGCAAGAGGTACAGGGCACACTGAAGCCAGATGCTGCTTGTTTGGGGTTTGTGAACCTTTGAAAGATTTTTAAGGGAGTCTGTAGTATGAGCCAAGACAGGCCATTTGTATGGAAAAGCCACTGAAGCAGCTTGGGTGGGCCTGACAGTTGGGTGGGGTGGGATCTCTGGGAGTCACCAGGGTGGGGTGAACAGTGTTAGCTAGGTTATAGAGGCTCAGATATGGTACCTGCCTCCACGTGCAGTCTGGGTGGTAGGAGTGCTCAACAAAGGAACAATGGCTTATGCCAGCACTTCTGTCTGGGAGAAAGCTGCCCCTTCAGACCTCACCTTGAAGTCAGACAATTCAGTTCCTCCCCGTATGTCCTTGGTGCCTTTCAAGCTGCTGTCCCAGCACTGGCATACAGCACAAGTGAATCCGTCATCAACTTACTCCTTTAAGAGCAATGCCTGGGACTCTAGCAGCCCTCGGCTCACTCGCCACCATCTCCACTAGTTTTGAAAGCCAGAAGTTGTGGGAGCTTCACTTCCCAGCACTGGAACTCTGGGCTGGGGAGCCTGATAGGGGGTGGGACCCCTCACTCCTCAGGGGGTGCCTCCGCAGACAAGATATCTCTCCCGATTTTAATGGTCACCCATGGGTGTGGGACCAGCCTGTTCTACGTCTCCACCCCTCCAACAGTCTCAACATGTCTTCTTCTATATGCCCTTGGTTATAGGACTTCTGTTCAGCTAGACTGCAGGCAATTCTCAATGATGGTTGTTCTGCAGTTTAGTTGTAATTTTGATGTGGTCATGTGAGGAAATGAGCACAGCATTTACATACTCCATCATCTTGACCCACTACCAATGCAAACACTACTTTTTAATCTAGCACCAACTAAGAAATTTCTGAAATTGGCCCAAATTACCAAAATGGGCTAAGAGTAAGCACCAAGAAAATGTTAAAAAAATCTCCCCAAATAATGCCAAAGTGTAATTAAACTAGAAATTAAAAACAAAGTATAAATTTTTTTAATACCACTTGAGTAACACTTACAATTAATCCCTCAATCAAAATAGCAAAAAAATGCTTTGAATGTTAGGATAAAGAGAACATATATTCACATACTCATAAAAAATTCTTTAGTCAAAGGGAAAATCAGAATAGCAATTATATCATGCCTTGAAAGTAAAAATAAAGAGAACATGTGTCAATGCCTAAGGAGTTCTGTCAAAGCCCAAATCCAGAAGAGGAAAAAAAAACATTAAAGACTTTTATTATCAAACCAGAAAGGATGGAAATAAGTTGACATATGCATGCAACTCAAGAATTTAGTAGTAGAATATAACCAACTTAAGAGAAGCAGAAAGAAGAAAATAATAAAAATAAGGGAGAAGTTAATGAGGTAGAAAAAAAAACAAAAACGATTTTAAAAACCACGTTTATTCTTTGGGAAAAAGAACAGTAATAAAACAGACAACCTAAGCTAAGCTAATCAATTTTTAAAAGAGAGAAAAACTAAACTATGAATAAGAATAACCTGGAGTTATATAACTTATAACCCCAGAAGAGTTGTAAACAAAATATTCCATATGACATTCTGTCAATATATTTAAAATCTCAACAAAACACTTTTTCAGGAAAATATAAATTATAAACATTGACTCAAGAAAATGTAGGAAAGGGCCGGCCGAGTGGTGTGATGGTTAAGAACTGGCTTGGGACGCCGGAGGGCCCCGGTTCGGATCCCACATATGAGGGCCAGTGACACTGCCCTCTACAGCTAAGATGCTGAACAACAGCTCAACCTGGAGCTGGGCTGCCATGAGTCGCCAGCGACGGCAGGTGGGTTGCCATGGGCTACCGCGTGTAGTCAGCAGCCAGCGTGAGCTGCCGTCCAGAAGCTGGCGACTGATCTGCCTCGCCAGGGAAGAGCGCAATGATGGTGCCAACTTGGGCCAGTGAAGCAATGTCCTCCACAACTAGACTGAAGAACAAAAAGACAGCAACTTGTCTGTTCCCCTTCCCCCAATTCCCCAATAAAAATCTTAAAGAAAGAAAATGTAGGAAATATAAACAGACCAAAAAAAAAATCATAGAAAAAATTGACAAAGATATCAAAGAGTTATCTCCTAAAAGGGGTAACATTTAAATGATCTTATGAGCAAATGTGTCAAACTTTAAAGGTAAGGAATAATTCCAAAATGATATAAACTTTTCCAGAGCATAAAAAAATAATACAGAAAACTTCCCAATTCATTTTAAGAGAACCAGCATAACCCTGGAAATGAAATCAATAATTAAATATGCAGGATCTAAAGGAAAATAATAATAAATCTTTACCAAAGCACATAAATAAACAGGGAAGACAAAACATAAGTAGATATTGAATAAATGTATAAATGTACCTTCTTCCCCACTGGGATGACTCAATCTAAATCCCAATTCTCACTAGATGAATTTGCAAATTTAATCCAATTCCACTTAAAATTTCAGACAAAGAAAAGTGGTTTAGGACACTAAAAATCTTAGCCATAGTCACCCAACTCTTCAAGGCAAAATGCAAAAACCAGGTCTATCTGACCCCAGAGACCACGCTTTCCCAGTGGAAATTAACTTGAAGAAGTAATCAGATATTAGTAAAAACAGCTGACACTAAACAGCAAAATGTCATCTGACTGATCAGTGACAGATGAGTTTGAAGTCCTGGGATGAGCTTTTAAAGAAGACATATTCCTAATGAATCCATAGCAATTTATTATAAATTTGTACAAACTTCTCTAGTTAACATATTAATTTTAAAGTATCTTCCCTTGCATATTATTTACTTAGAAAGAAATCATTTTGTTTTATTTACATACAAATACTCAGGGACCTAATTTGTGTTATTTTGTAGTTGGCTTTATATTATTATTATTATTTTTTAAGATTTTATTGGGGAATTGGGGGAGGGGAATAGCGTTGGGGAATCGGGGAAGGGGAACAGACAAGTTGATGTCCTTTTTGTTCTTCAGTCTAATTGTGGAGGACATCGCTTCACTGACTCATGTTGATATTATCATTGCACTCTTCCTGGGTGAGGCAGACGGGTCACCAGCCATTGGATGGCCGCTCACGGTGGCTCACGGTGGCTCACAAAAGCTCACGCCAGCTGCCGGGCAGCCCCACTGCAGCCTACACCGGCAACTCACTGGCAACTCACAGCAGCCCAGCTCCAGGTCAAGCTGTAGAGGGCGCAGTGTCACTGGCCCTCATGTGGGATCCGAACTGGGGCCCTGCTGCTTAGAGCTGGTGTCCCAAGCCAACTCCTAACCAACACGCCACTCGGCTGGCCCTGTCTTTATATTATTAAGATTGGCCATGTTTTTAATTATTTCTACCAAATCAGTGTCACTTCCTGTTTCTAGAGGCAGCAATAACTGAAGGCTTTTCTTAAGTGAGATATCAAATGGCAAGTTGAGAACTACCTCAACTCCCACAAAATAAAAAATGACCCTAATGGCTTCTCAAGATTTGCTTATAAGGTATTTAATTAATCCTAACACCCTACAACCAGAATTATTTTAAAAAACATTACTGTCACAGTGTTATTATAAAACTCCATGTGATTACTACATGCAATAAGGTTTATTGCTACTTCTCGAAGCTTCTTCCTGTGGACTTCTTTTCCCCCAGGATTTCCTCCTGCATCCTAGGACTGCCTTCCCCTATCCACCTGCCCACTGTTAACTTGATTACCCAGCCCTAATCAATTCTGGGGCCAGTTCCCATCCTAGATGCAACACTACTGGGTCAGCCTCCCTGGCTCCTCCTCTCTCATCGGCAAGAGTAAGAAATGACTTGTGTTCCCTACCAAAGATGAGCCAGATGCCAATCCTCTATTGCCTTGGATAATTGAGAATTGACTGTATCACCACCTAATACACTGCTCCTTTACATGCCTCTTTGGTACCTGCCACGTCAACCCAGAGATCCCCACTGGGAAACAACACATCAGTGCCCATTCAGCCTGGCATCAATAGGATGGGAATCTCTCCTACTAGACCGGTTCTGACCCCTGGAGCAATCACATTCTCCTGGCTACAGATTTCAGAAAGCAACTATGAACTCTCCAGCCCAGGTGATTCGCAGCACATTTTACTCACATCCTGTGCTTAGCATTTTCTAGGAGGAAATGAGACTTCCCTTCCACCTACCAGCTGTCTGGAACCTAATGATGGCTGGCACAGAGCGTCTGGGAGGGGCAGTGGAAATGCTCATGGTATAGTTGGTGCCTTGGGACAGATCGAGGCACACTGCTGGGGTCCTGCTGTCTGTGGTCAGGTTGACTGTCTCCTCATGAACGGATTCCATCGGGTCTCCCCGGTGTCCTGTTATGTGGATCTTTGTGAGGGGAAAAGACAAGAGAACCCACCATGACTCCGGTTAAAACGATTGAGAGAGACTTTGGTGCTAGGTCCTATCCTCCTAGATTCCCCTTTCCACTGCACTGCTCACCTGGGGGAGATGAATAAGGTAAACCTCTGCTATCTGACGATGAAGTCGGATCGGGCTAGTAATCAATAAACCCTAAGAAGTGACATAAAATGAGGAGTGGCTCTAAGGAGTGCTACCCTGCACACAAATGACCAGCGGTCGATGGAGGCAGTCACAACCTGAGAGCCACTCACTGCTTCCTGTCACCACATCAGCGGATGCTTCCAGGCTTACTCTGGGGGAGTGAGATACAAGTGCTTGGAAACAAGCGATAATGATGATGCCAAATATAAATATATCCCCACACATACACCCTGTAAAATGACAAGTATATTAAACACAAACTGGAAAATTAAATGATCCAGCTATCTTTAAAATTCTGTTCACGTTTTAAAAGGATGATGGGATTGGAAAGCAATTAGGCTGAGAATCTCTCCCGGAAACAAGTCCCTCCGACTGGTACTCCCATGGGTTACCATTTCTGCCCTAGCAGGAAAAAGCAGATCACTTACTTACCACATATATGACCTGGTTGTTTCTTCTTCCTGCGTTTATTTCCCACCTCACACAGGTGTTATTAAACACTGATACATTGTTAATTTCTGTAATTATTTCTAAAATACAAAAAGAGAGCATCCATTCACAAAATACATCGATGGGCTCTGGAAAAATCCTGACGACAACCACACTGAAGAGCATGACTTGGTTTATTTGCCCAGCTAATATCTCTGCTGATCACCATTCATTCTCTGATTCAGAAAACGATCAGGCAATTCAGGCTGCCCCAGGCCAATCCCCCAGTTTATCTTCACGAATGAGCCTGGCCCACTACCTGACTTGGAAGAGAAGGAAAGATGCCTGCTTGAGTATGGGTAAGAATTCCAAGCTGTGATTGGCCTGACAGGCCACTGGATGCCACTGGTGTTCTAGGGAAAGAGGCCCAGAGCTGTGCCCTTAATCTTCCTACGGCTGCACAGGTGAGATCTGCTTCCGGCTTCTTCCTCCCACCCGGCTGACAGAGCACTCTTATTTTCAGGTGACTGCTATTCCCAAGAATGAAATGGCGGCCATCACCACACAGGACCATCCCTTAGGAGCAGCTTGGGGTAAACTAAATAAATTCTTCACAAGGTCCATGGATACATACCTCTGGGACTCCTTGAACTGCAGCCACTTAATCCTGACCTACCAGGATGCCACTGATTTCTTTGAGTTGTTCTGCTTCTTATAAATATTCTGCATGTATTTCATGCAATGAACTTGGCAACACGGGAAATGGTATTAGGGTCTGGGTTTCCTGAGGTAACACAGGCGCCAACAGACCCACCTAACCACCTACAAAGTTGTTCAGATGAGAAGAAGGCAAAGATCTAGCTTTTTACCTATTTAAAATCAAATTCCCTACAGGCAAGTAAAACTATTTGCAGAGGACATGATCTTATCTATAAAAAAATCCTAAGGAATTCACATAAAAATAACCAGAGCTAAGAAAGTAGTTCGGCAAGGTTGCAGGATACAAAGTCAATGTACAAAAGTCAGTAGGATTTCTGTGCACTAGCAAGGAACAATCCAAAAATAAAATCAAGAAAACAATTTTATTTACAGCAGCATCAAAAAGGATAGAATTCTTTAACTCATTTCTCTTGAACTCAGAACCAATGCCACCTTTAGATAAACTTTGGTTTACTGATCTCTTTGAAGACTTGACATCTTTACTACATCATCCTATCGGCAGCATTACAGAGATTCTATGTCCCACCTTACCTCGTCTTGGATAAGCCAGGTCAGCTATCACTAAGTGGGAATAAGTGGAGGCAGAGAGAGGAAAACAGACAAACTTGTAGAGAGACCCGAGAGGACCACCTATGGCTATCTAAAGCATTCCTGGGTCTCTATATCCATACTTCTCCCAAGAGCACAGAGAATTTGAAATAAAAAAAACTACTCCAGTCGTGGACATGACACCCCAAAAGATGCAAAGATCCTATCCATTTACCCCCTTGGGTAGCATAAAGATGATGTCGGCACCAGTTTTTTATCAGCTCGCACAAACTCCAAACATTCCTGGCCCCTTCCCTCTCCACCACCTTTCAAAGCCCTAAAGCTGTGGACCCCTCTGCTCACTCACACATCTGTCTGACAGTAACTCAACACCTGGTCTAGAAGGAGAAGGAAACATCCCACCCGTCACCTTCTCTGAGTTGCCAGTAAAGATTTCCTTCTCACTCGGGACACCTTTGCCACCCAAGCAGAGGTTAGAAAGGAGACACAAAAGTTTCCTTTCTTGTCCTTCCTTTTTGCTCACTGACTATGACAACTGCAAATGCCATCTGCCTCCAGCGTAAGCCACGCTCTGTGCACAGAGGGGACCCAGATCTGATTATAGGGTATCAGATATTTCATCCCAAGGAGCAGTTAACAAAGCTTGGTTGCTTTTCCTTCCAGGTGTCTATAAATCAGCTGGAAAGACTTCTTTATAAACATATCAGATATTAAACATTCACATTGATGCTGCCTTTTTAAGAGACGGCTTGGGAGGCTATGCCCTAATTCCAATACCAGTAAGTGACTAGAAATTCTCTCTGGAACCTACTCCAGAGCTCTTGATTCACCATTAGCTGAATGACTACAGAATGCCAAGCATCCTCCCATGCCAGACACTGGGCTGTGATGATGATCAGAACGTAAGTCCTTCTCTCAGGAACATGTTGTCTAATGGAGGGCGCAAACATGTAAGCAGGTAAGTTACAACTCAGCAAGTATTACACACAAGTACCACAGGGTATAGAGAAAGAAGTCATCAACTGTCACTAAAGGAACTGGGGAAGCCCGCTTCATGGAGGGCATGACCTTAATGGATGAATGGCTGAAGAGTGGGAAAGACAGCTAAGCAGACAGACCAGCAGGTCTAATGCCTAGAACTGTAAAAGGGTGTGGCATATTCAGTATGCTAAGAGAGAAGTGTCACATGACTGAGAAAGAGGAAAGATGGGAAGTGAGGCTGCCAGACACAGGGTCGCAATGGGAAAGACCTTGATAGATAGGTCAATATGTAAAGACTGATAAATAGGACTTGATAGGCTTGATCTCATCTTCATAGCAGTCATAAGAAGCAATAATAAGATCAGTAATGAGTGAATATATATTGTTGCTACTATGGACCAGATAGCATGTATACTACTTTAAATTTCTCATTTATTTAATCTTCAAAATAACTCCATGAGCTTGATACTACCATGTCCATTTTACAGACCTGAGGCTTACAGAAGTAAGCTGCCAAAAGTCATACAGCTAGTAAGCAGTCCAGTCAGGATTCAAACCTAGATCTGTCAGACTCCAAAGTCAAGAGCCTTTGCAATGAAGCAGTTATTCAGCAAAAAAGTTAGGAGATGAAATCAGGGCATTGCATTTAAAATCATGAGACACTTCTAAAGGAGAAGCAACAGGTGAGAGAGATACGGAATAGAAAGGAATCTAGGCTTACTGCCAGTCTTTGAACTTGAGGGTCTGAATGGATTGCCTTTTACCGTTCTCATAATAAATACAGAAGGAAGCAGACTGGGTTTGTGAGAGACCAATGAACTGTGTTTAGAATATGCTAAATGTAAGTTACCTACAGAATACCCAGGTGAAAAACTGCCCCGCAGGTCATCAACGTGTGGATGGCAGTTGAAGCCCTGGGTGCAGGTGAAACATCCAGATAGGACATAGAGTGGCCCAATGACAGAACACCGGAAAACACTGAAACCCCAGGGGAAACTAGAGGAGAAAGAGCAATGCAGAAGAGAGGTAGGAGGTTGCCTGAGAGAGTGTGATGCCTAGAAGTTAAGGAAAGAAAAGACTGGGAGGAGTGTCGGCTTCCTCCAGCATCATCTCTCTTCCTTCCTGCCACAGCCTCCTCACCTCCCACCCACGAAAGACCTGGAGCAGGTTATCAAGGTACGGGCGGCAAGCCTCATCTCTCTTTCTCTTCTTTCATAGGGCTCTCCTCTGATGAACTGCCCACAATGTCATGATTAGATCTGAGGTTTGACTTTGGGGAGAAATAGGGAAAGCAGGCCTTTGGCTCATCCAGGTGTAGGGCACTTAGGCATCTCTGGCTTAAAATAAAAAGAGGCCCCATAGCGTCCAATTGAACTCTACACCGGACTTGGGAAACCAAAGCCTCAGTGGGTAATAGAGTACCTTCGCTTTGCTTTCGATTCTGTATGTTGTGTGTACATAAATGTACATAGGTACATAAAGTTACGTATTTTAGTCTTCTATTAGCATCTGGTATTTTGCTGGGTTACTTATCACATGTGTAACTAAATAGTTTTGTCATTAGTTATTTAATGTCTATCTCTCCTGAGTGTAAACTCTAAGAGGGCAAAGACCAGGTTTATCTCTAAGCCCAGAACCTACCTAATACAGTGTCTCAGACATAGATATTTTAAAAATATTTATTATTTAGTTGATCGGTTGAATGGATGGATGAATAGACAGATGATCAGCAATGCTAAATGTTGTAGAAAGGCTAAGAGGAATGATGGCTGAAACCAGAACATGAATTTGGCAGTTGGGTGGTCATGAGTGACCTTGGTGAGAGCGCTACAGCGAAGTGGGGGTGTTAGATGCCTGACTCCCCTTTAGGAGGCTAAGAAGAAGATAGGATGGGAGGGAACAGACACAGTGAGCACAGACTACCCTTTCAGAAGTCCCACTGTAGGCAGAGACTGGTCTAGTGTACTCTCTTGGTTTCCAATTGTATATCCTTTTTCTTTATTTTTGGAAATAGTATAAGTTCATACATACAGAATAAGTTCAGGTGACCCAAACAGACTCTCAAGCTCAATGTCATTTCTAGTCAAAAACAGTATCAGATTTCAAAGTAATATGACTGATCTTCTAATATGACTCATAAACTACCTCCAAAGCCAATTCCCAAACAGGAATTATAAAATAGATAGATTTTGATAATGGCAACATCATGGAAGTGAGGGTATGGCTTCCCAAGGTGACGACTTTGAATAAATGCATGTTTGAAAAAAGTCAAGGATAAGAGTTCTGCTGTTTCCTTTCTCTTTTTTAAAGTCTTTAGAGTCACATAAAATAGAAGTAGCATGGCTTATTGTAGTGATTTCCTAAACTGCATTAGATACTTTAGGATGATTTTTGGTGGTACTTAAATACATTTGTATGTTTGCTTTATATTTACTTTTGTGTATATTAGAAAAAAATACACCTAGTTCATCAAACTCATGATATCACATGTATTACAAAGTGTTCTTTTATTTATTTATTTATTTTTTAAAGATTTTTATTGGTGAATTGGGGGGATGGGAACAGCGCTGGGGAATTGGGGGAAGGGGGACAGACAAGTTGCTGTCATTTTGTTCTTCAATCTAGTTGTGGAGGACGTTGCTTCACTGGCCCAAGTTGGCACCATCATTGCGCTCTTTCCGGGCGAGGCAGATCAGTCGGCGGCTTCTGGACGGCCGCTCACGGCGGCTGCTGGCCGCTCACACTGGCTGCTGGCTGCACACGGTAGCCCATGGCAACCCACTGCCACAGGGGCTGCAGCCTCCGCCGTCGCTGGCAACTCACAGCAGCCCAGCTCCAGGTCGAGCTGTTGTTCAGCATCTTAGCTGTGGAGGGCAGTGTCACTGGCCCTCATATGTGGGATCCGAACCGGGGCCCTCTGGCGTCCCAAGCCAGTTCTTAACCATCGCACCACTCGGCCGGCCCACAAAGTGTTCTTGAACAATAAATTGAAATCACAAATTTAAGTTTTAAGTATAAATGTTTAACAAACTTATTAAATAAATAATACTTTTGTTATGGCAAACACTGTCAGGTTGGTATACAAATAAGTTAAGCTTGGAAAACACTGGCATAGGAGAAAGATCGCAGGGCTCTTGGGAGCTAACAGACCTGAATTCAAATCCTGACTCTGCCATTTACTAGTTACTGAGTGACCCTGTGAAAGCTGTTTGACTTTCATGAGTCTCAGATTACTCATCTATGAAATGAAAATAACAATATTTAACTTCACAGGGTTTCTCTGAGGACAAAATAAAATCAAGTATGAAGGCCTTTAGCTGAGCTCTGGGCGTGTAAGTTCTTGTACAATCAATGGTAGTTATAATGGTTGACAGTCCAAACGTTATGCACACATTCAAACAAAACCCCAATCATGTGGCTATTTATATAAATGTGTCCATTTATCCCAGTTGGCCTTTCTTTTCCATCTGAGTTATGCAGAGCTGCAACTGAGCTGAAGAGGAGGGTTGACAAAAAAAAACAAAAAAACAAAACAAAACACAGAAGAGCAGAGGCTACCAGGAGGCCTGGGGGCAGTTTGTCTGAATCAGGTCGGGGGCTCAGAAAGGTTCCCGGCTGACAAGCAGTCTGTGTTCCAATAGACATGTTACCCTTCTAAGAGCACGGAAGGATTGAGCATCAACCTTATAATTATTAACTCAGATTCTAAACAGAACATGCCAAATGACCTGTGCAGAATGAAAGCCAAGGACAATCTTATCAAGAATGAATCAACCTCTTTGATCTTGAGGTAAACTAACTCACTAAATATCAAGCTTCCATCTGGGGTTTTTTCCAGACACTAAAGTGGTTGCCTAATTCTCTGTTGTCTGGAGTTTCCAGTCCAAACTGGCCTTAAAAAAAAAAAAAAAGAAAAGAAAGTCCCATCACCTTGCTGGAGTTCACACTCCATTAAAAATATAGGTACATGCTACTAATCCAAAGCCATAGGGACTCCAAAAATATTGTTAACGAAAAACAACCCAGGTAAAATGAGGATAAATTATTCCACCCAATGTAGAAGTAAACATTCAAGTATAAAAAGATGGGTCAATGGAATGAAAACAGAGAACAGAGAATAGAAGGTATTCAGAGGTTTGGCAGAAAAAGTAGTAGATTGGGGAAAAACCCGAAAGTGAACACAGAGGAAGGCAAGTACAAAATGCAGAGAGGGGGTTGGGACAGAAGGGGAGGTGCAGAATGAGTGAAAAACAGGGAAAAGAAGGAAGAAGGGCAAAAGCCGTGGTAATCAGTATCTCACTACATTTCCAGCAGCCTCTCCTACCTTCCTACCCAGGGATCATGTGCACGGCACCATGAATTAATCAGCATGTAAATCACCCCCTTTATCTGTGGAAATGGAATTTAGCTGCCAATCTTGATTGAGGGCAGCGAGGCCTCCTCGCAGAAAGATAACAGCTCTCAGGGAGAATGCCTTTTCTCTCCTTAAATCAAAGCTTGCATAAACCTATGGAAACAGCTGCAGCTGGAGCCAGACTCTGTGAAAGGTGGCAGGCTGAGGACGGTAATGATAATTAGCAGTTACATAACATGTTTGTTCTTCAAAGTGCTCTACAAGCATCAGCTAATTAATAGCTTACTATGCCCCATGCAGATCCACTGGTTTTTCATGTAGTGACTAATCTTTGTACCCCCACTGAATTCTGAATGGTGGAGGCAGAACAGCTTGAGCAATGAAGTAAATGGCTGGGTCCAGTAGCTATGTCCAGATCTCTTACCCTGTGACTCCATAGACAGCTCTGGACCAGGAATACATCCCCAAATGTTAAATTCTGCATCCCATGAGGCAGCTGCCTCACTTGCTCCAAATGACTCTTAGAGGTGCTGTTAGAGATGCAATAATAGGTTGGAATGACCATCAGTCTGTTCCAATATGGCATTAGCTCTTCTCAACTTCCTCAATTATTAAGGCTAGAACCCTGGAGTTCTTGGTGTTAGTTACAGGGTTGCCTTTGCTGCTCTGTGCAAGTTGGGCAAGTCAATGAGAACTCTCTAGTGATCTCTGGGTTATCATCCATGTCTACCCTTTGTTTCTATGATTCCAGTATCTAGCCTACATCCTGTTGCATTTGTGGTAGAAATGGCTGAATGTGGGAACTGCACGGCACAGGCAGAGCCTCAGCAGCGATGCTCAGTTCTCCATCTACTCCAGGATGATTTACCCAAGGACTTCTAGAGGTCCACAGATGCCCTGAATTTGTAAAACATTATATGTATATGTGTATGTGCATTTCTTTGCAGAAAAGTCTGTTTACCCAATTGCCCTGTTAATTCCAAGAAGGTAGTTTGTGTCTAACAAAGTACCTCATACATAGTGTATGCTAAATAGATATCTATTGAATGAATTGATACATTTCATCAAATTCCTATCCCCCAAGTGGTTATGAACCATTGCTCCATGGACAAATTATTACCAGCAGTCCACATGGTTTGCTTGCGCAGGCTAGACATTTCCTATGAAAAGCTGATTGACAAGACCCAAGACGTTCTATTATATCATAGCTCTGCTGCAAGTCAAACCAGAGACCCAGAGCAAAGCTACCTGGAGATTTCACTCTTCAGAGATCTGTCTTCAGAACCAATGAAGTCAACATCTAGAAATACATTCCCAGAGCCATTCAAGACTATGTGACAACCATTTGTCACACCCCCAGACCAACCATCACAAATGGTAAGAATCATTGTCTTTTCTCACCTGGTTTCTTGGAGACACAGGTGTGAAATAAAGCATGTGGAAGTGCACACTTCTCATTCATGAGATCTTCTGTAAGCAAGGCTAATAATTTCAGTAAAAGACTTAACATGTGCTCTGGGCTTTAAACTGTTCAAACACTGATTTCCTCTCAATAACTCTTTGAAGTAGAGAAAGCAGGCTTTATTTTCCCACTTTTGCAGATGAGGAAACTGAAGCTTAGAGAGAATAATGCCTTACCTGACAACACACAGCTTAATACATAACACTGCTAGAACTTGAATAGAAATCTCAAAACTCCTTTTCAGCAGTAATTCCATTTGGGGATATATATCCAAAAAATTGAAAGCAGGCTCTCAAAGAGATATTTGTACACCCATGTTCTTTGCAGCACTATGCACAATAGCAAAGAGGTAGAAGCAACCCAAGTATCCATCAATGGATGAATGGATAAACAAACAAACAAACAAAAAAATATATATATATATACACACACACACACACACACACACACACACACCTTGGTTTGCGAGAATAATTCGTTCTGGAAACAAACTACTCGTATTGCAAGACATTGCTCGTTTACCACATTAAAATGTATTAGAAATGTTTGCTTGTCTTGCAGAACACTCACAAACCAAGTTGCTCAGAATCCAAGCTTTTACTGTGTGTGTGTGTGTGTGTGTGTGTGCGCGTGTGTATGAAATATTATTCAGCCTTTAAAAAGAAGGCAATCCCACCATTCACAACAAAATGGATGAACCTGGAGTACAGTATGCTAAGTGAAATAAGCCAGTCACAGAAGGACAAATATTACATGATTCCATTTGTATGGGGTAGCTAAATTAGCTAAACTCACTGAAACAGAAAGTAGAATGGTGTTGCCTGGTGCTATGTGGATGAGGAAGTGGGGAGTTACTGTTTCATGGGTATGTAATTTCAGAAGATAAAGAAGTTGTGAAGAATGGTTGCACGACACTGAATATAGTTACACTTAAAAATAGTTAACATGGTAAATTTTATGTTGCATTTTTACCACAATTAAAAATAAACATTTGGGCTGGCCAAGCAGCGCGTTGGTTAAGAGTTGGCTTGGGATGCCAGTTCTGAGCAGCAGGGCCCCAGTTCAGATCCCACATGAGGACCAGTGACACTGCCCTTTACAGCTAAGATGGTGAACAACAACTCGACCTGGAGCTGGGCTGCCATGAGTGGCTGGCGACAGCATAGGCTGCAGTGCGGCTGGCCAGCAGCGGGTGTGAGCTTTCGTGAGCTGCTGTGAGCCGCCATAAGCAGCCATCCAATGTCCGGCAAGCAGCTGCCTCAGCCGGGAAAAGCGCAATGATAATACCAACATGGGCCAGTGAAGCGACGTCCTCCACAACTGGACTGAAGAACAAAAAAGGACAGCAACTTGTCTGTTCCCTTTCCCCGATTCCCCAATAAAATCTTTAAAAATAAATAAAATAAAATAAAAAATAAACATTAAAAACCTCTTTTTCATTACACCACCTTTTCTCTGAAAAGCTGTCAACATGTGCTAAGTTAGGACTTGTAAGTCTGGCCCCTGAGAAAATGGTTTATGGAGAAAAATTCCTCAGCCAGCCAAGCAGTGGAGACAGGAATCACTGTGATTTAAGGTGAGTTTCAAAAGATGGATGCATAACATTTTCCATCTAACTTATTTTCCCAGTCCACCCTCTAAATCTTTGGGATTTAGCTGACAAACTTAAAGCCAGGTGCCCAGCCAGGTAAATGACACAACCAGGCGCAGTCCACAGAGTGAGACAGCAATCGAACAGCTTTAGGTCCCACGCTCCCGGGAGCTGGCCATCTACTTCCAGAAAACAGGAGCCCCACAGAATGGAGTCTATACCTGTGCATGTCAAAGTACTTTCTTTCCAGATGCCTTTCTCTGTGCAAACAGAAGTGATCTTTCCTCCACGGCTCTCAAAGCCCTCTTGACAGACATAGTGGGCCACACTGCCCAGGCTGGAGCTGTGATTCCCCACCAGGATGGCATGCTGCACTTCGGGAGGGCGGCCACAGTCGATCTCTGCAACGGGAAGTAGCACAGCACTGGTTACGACCCCCGACTTCCGCCGCTATAATTCATGTTGTGGAAATAAACAATTGTAATGATCGAGTCCACTCATATGGCGAAAGGTACAAATAATACAATTTTAGGCATATAAAGTAAGAATGTTCAGAAGTAGAGAAAATAGGTATGTCTGACTTCAATGAAATATACAAACATGCACACATAAAAAAATGTTCCAATTATGAGACTATTATATTATAAAGAAGTTCTCAGTCAATGAAATAATCCATCTCAGGGTTCTTTTCCCAGATCTACTTTTTTTTCAGCTGAGCCATCCTGCCACCTGTTGGCAGCTCAGCGGCAGCTCAGTTCGGGCCGGGCATTGAACCGCTGTTGCTCAGAGCTCACAATCTTGAGCGAGCTCTTAACCAACTGAGCCACTCGGCCAGCCCTAGGGCTCTTTTTAATATTAAGCTTTTGCTTCTGGTACTTTTTATTATGTATCTTCAGATCATTAACTCCTGAATAGATGATAATGCAATTGTAGGAGTTTTGTTGCCAAATAAATATTAAATAAAATATATACGAAATCTCTGAACTTTTAAAAACAAAATGGGGAAAGTATTTCTAGTTAAACATTTAATTTACACAAAGCTTTCAAAGAAAAAAAATCAGTTGCACAGGGGGAGACAAACCTGAAACTATAAAACTGACAAGAAATTTCTTCTCTGCAACTCTGACTACTGGGAGACAATGGAATATTTAGAGACCTGTCTGAAGGAAAAGGATTATGATGTTACCATTTTGGACCCAGCCAATGGCTACCTCACATTAAGAGTAAAAGAAAGTCGGGTCGGCCGAGTGGCGCCTTGGTTAAGAGCTGGCTTGGGACGCCAGAGGGCCCCCGTTCGGATCCCACATATGAGGGCCAGTGACACTGCCCTCCACAGCTAAGATGCTGAACAACAGCTCAACCTGGAGCTGGGCGGCCTGTGAGGCAATGGCGACGGCGTAGGCTGCAGCCCCCGCTGCAGTGGGTTGCCATGGGCTACCGTGTGTAGCCAGCAGCCAGCATGAGTGGCCAGCAGCCGCCGTGAGCGGCCGTCCAGAAGCCGGCAACTGATCCGCCTAGCCCGGGAAGAACACAATGATGGTGCCAACTTGGGCCAGTGAAGCAACGTCCTCCACAACTAGACTGAAGAAAAAAAGGACAGCAACTTGTCTGTTCCCCTTCCCCCAATTCCCCAGCATTGTTCCCTTCCCCCCAATACCCCAATTAAAAAAAAATCTTTTAAAAAAAAGTAAAAGAAAGTCATTTTCCGATATTTTACAATGAAAAAAAAAATCTATGTGTATCTTTTCTGAAAAAAGTTTCATAGCTAACAATGTAAAATATTAATAATTTGAAATCAAATTCCAAATTTCTGCAACTAAATCTAAGCAGTGAGGTGAAGGGGAGAAATAAAACATGCTACATTTCTCATTAGTAGTAGGGAGCTCATAGATACAATTTTATTTAAGAAAACATAATAAATATAAAATATAAAGTAAGGTGGTCATAATAATTGCAAACATAACCAGTAGTCCCAGTTATACCTAAATACAGAAAGAAAGAAAAAATCAACACCTGGCATAAGATTTTTTTCTGGTACCTCTTACTATGTATCTTCAGATCATTAACTCCTGAATAGATGATAATGTAATTGTTGGAACTTTGTTGCCAAATGAATAGTAAATGAAATATATACAAATTCTCTGAACTTCTGAAAACAAATTATTCTGGCATGTATTCTGATTTTTAGTTTTCTCCCCAATCTGTAGAAAGCCAAAAAATTAAGCACTCTGACATCTAGGTTTTTATTTTATATTATTTATTTATTTTGTTAAAGATTTTATTGGGGAAGGGGAACAGCGCTGGGGAATTGGGGGAAGGGGAACAGACAAGGTGCTGTTGTTTTGTTCTTCAGTCTAGTTGTGGAGGACGTTGCTTCACTGGCCCAAGCTGGCACCATCATTGCGCTTTTCCCGGGCGAGGCAGATCAGTCGCCGGCCTCTGGACAGCCGCTCACGGCGGCTGCTGGCTGCTCACGTTGGCTGCTGGCCACACATGGTACCTTATGGCAGCCCACTGCAGCAGAGGACTGCAGCCTACGTCGTTGTCAGTGACCCACGGCAGCCCAGCTCCAGGTCAAGCCTTGTTCACCATCTTAGCTACAGAGGGCAGTGTCACTGGCCCTCATATGTGGGATCCGAACCGGGGCCCTCTGGAGTCCCAAGCCAGCTCTTAACCAATGCGCCACTTGGCCAGCCTCTCTAGGTTTTTAAAACGTGAAGTCCATTTATTGAGATAAAGCATTCAAAATAGAGAAAATCGTATGATCTGTTCCCAACTCCCCATCAAGCATTCTTGGCCTTAGAAAATAGGTGGCATCTCTTCAATGAGCTTCTGATACAGGATTGGTGGATTTAATCAATTGCACTCTTTTCCCTCCCAGTATGGATGCTTGGTCTGTTGCAGAACCCCAGAGTTATCTCCCTGAGGGAGGCCTTCAGAGCAGGGTTTCATCTGTTGTCGCTGGAGTTATCATAAGATCCTCGATACAACAGCTCAATCCACTTGACTAGTTGCTTGGCTCTGAGATTTTTAAAAAGAGCTAGTCTCTGGTCAGTGCAGATTCAAATGATCAGCAGTTATGGGGACCAGAACAAGGTGGTCAATTCATAAATCTTCCAACCTTGTCTACCTCTCAAGTCCCATGTTTGCTCACAGGGGTTTGTTCCCCTTTCATACATGTTTACCAGACACAAGGCCCTCATCATGTTTTCCCAGGATCAAACCTTAGGACATTGACTGGTCCAAACATTCCAAGACAGGAGTATATTTGTGTGTAAATGAGCAACTAATCGTACAGGTGGTTAATGTTTCATAAGACTGCCCAGTCACTGTTGACATCTAAAACATCTTCTAGTTTAAGCCAGGGTTCAGTTACAGCAGGAAAATAGAGGGAGCATTGGTGAAGAGATTGAGAGTATAGGTTTAAGTAGGTTTATGGACCTTGAAGCTGGAATTCTAAACAGCACATTGGAGTGGTTTAGGAGGGAACTCAGATACTAAAGGGATAAGAGTACAAAAGATAACTAAATTGGCTTCCATCTTGGACATGACCAAGAGTAATGGAAGGCATGGTGGCTTGGTGGGACTACAAGATTTTTTAAATTAATATCAAAAATATTAACTTGGGGGTTGATGAGAAAGCAATAGCCTGGTCTCTAGGGACTAAGGTTCAGAGACTCAGGTAGATGCCCAGTGGCAGGTGACCTGTGACTCTGAGTTCCCATCACAGAGCTTTTCAAATTGGACAGTTACTTGGCAAGAGATATTTAGAGAGGATTCCAGCATGGCTTGGACAAAACACATGGCTCTAAACAACAGCTGTACACCTGAATCACCTGGGGAGCTTTTGAAAAGCACACCTGGTAGAGTCTCACACCCTCTACACACACCCAGAGATAATAACTCTTTTGAATCAGTAGTACTGAGTTAAGTTCTTTGCACCCACATTTCCACAAAGCTCCAAATTTGAAAATCTAAATTAAATACTGGCATGAGTGGCTACTGCTTATCATCACATGCATCCCAATAGGGTCCTAAATATAAATCATTACTCCTCACAGTAACCCTCCATGCGAGGGATTATTTTCCCCATTTTACAGGCGAAATGGAGCAACATGGTTAAGTAACACATCCAAAGCCACATAGATAGTTATGTGATGGCCAGGAGTTGAATCCACGTCTGGAGGATTCCTTCTCCTATACTCACTGCCTCTCAAAAGCTGCTCCATCTCTGAAATCCTACAGTGTCTTGCCCCTCTCACCTTTCTTGCTCACACTCTTTCTCCTCCAGATATATCTTTCTCCCTCATATCTAGCAAAATCCTTCCCAACGACTAACCCGCTTCATGACTCACAGAGGGATCCCTTCTTCCTCTACACTTTTATGGCCCATATTCATTCGTTCATATATTTATTAATATATTTATTGAGAACCTAGTCCATGCCAGACACTATACTAGTCGTTACTGCAGTGAACAAAATGGACAAGATTACTGCCCTCATACAACTGAGGGCGAGGATAAATAGACAAAACTAAAATCAACAAGATAATTCCAGATTGTGGAAAATGTTATCTAAGAGGTAAGATAATATGATAGTATGGGAATGACTTTTTAAATAGAGTGGTCAGGAATGACTTGATCTCTCTGAGGAGGTAACATCTGAGTGAAGGACCTGAAGGATGAGGGTGAGCCAGTCATGTTTAAAGCAGAGGAAGAACATTTCAATCAAATGAAATAGCCAATGCAAAGAACCTGATGTGAGAAAGCTCTTGGCATGTTCCAGAAAGGAAAGGCAACCCGCTGGCTACAGCACAGTTAGCAAGAGGGCGAGTGGCACAAGATGCAAGCGGAGAGAAAACTAGGGCCAAATCACACAGCGTCTTGTAAGGCTTAGGAAAGAGCTTGGATTTTATTTAAGAGTAATTGAATGGCCTTGGAGGGTTGTAAGCAAGGGAATGAAATGATTTGGTTTAGATTTTTAAAAGACCATTTTGACTATTGGGTGGAGACTGGATGGGAGAAGAACAGGAGTAAAAGGAAAGAGATCAGCTAGAATCGACAGCAGTAGTCCAACAGAACGATGATGAGTTCTTGGATGAACTTGAGAGGTGATGGTGGAGATGGAAAGAGGATGGATTTGAGGTGTATTCTGGAAGCCGAGCAGCATTGTAGGTGATAGGCTGGATGTGAGGATGAGAGAAGAGGTAGAATCAAGAATAATTATCCTGCTCATTAGACCTTTATTTCCTGCTTGAGGACTTAGTGTCTTTTTATAAATATATTATGTCTTCCCAAATTAATGGAGAGTTCGTAAAGAACAGAATATTTATCTTATAATCTCTTCCACTCCATAATGCCTACTTAAAATAGTATGTTTGACATAGTAAATACTAAATAGTTGTTTACTGACAGATTGCTATTACCTTATCATTGTTCAAGATGCAATAAATGTTACTTTGATATGATAACAGCTCCAAAAAAGGAAAAAGACATCAGTAAATTATAAGTATAGTAAGACAGGAACACATTACCTCTATATTTGTTATCCAACAGAGGCAACTCACACCTACCAAACACCAAGTAGATGAAAGATAGGTAAAAGACCCACAAAAACTAATATCAGTCTTGTACCAGGGAATTCTGGGAAAGTTATTCAACTTTATTAAGTTAAATCAACTTAATAATTTTAATCCTAATAGCATTCATTGAAATCCTACTAAACATAGGTACTCTTTTAGAAATACACTTATCTTATTTATTCCCCACAGAAAACCCTGTAAGATAGATGGTTTTTCTTAATGTAGTTTACAGATATGAAAATGGAGGTCCTAAGAGCTTAAGTCACATTCAAACATCATACCACTTGTAAAAGATGGAGCCAGTATCCAAACCATGATTTGTGTAACCCCAAAGTCCAGATCCATTAAGTCTAGGCCCTGGCTGGGACTTGACTCTACAGGTTAGCTAACACCTCAGGAGAAAAGGTTGCATGACAGAACATTCACATTAGTCTGGAAGGGTTTCATGACAATTCCCTTTGCCCAATCTGCCTCCAAGAATGTCCCCAGAGCAAGAGAGCTGCTGGAAATAGACTTTCCCTGCAGCTGTGTGACCCCCTGAAGGTTTCTTTGTACATATGTTGAGCCCCATGATACGAGGCAGCTGGGGATCTGGCCTGGAACACAACCTTGTAACAGATATTCCCACCATGCTTAAGAGAGATGGCAGCCATTGCCATTTGTATTCAGACCAAGTGGTACCCAAGAAAGCAGGTGGCTTCTATGAAGAACCACTCAAAAATCAATCTAACAGAGGCTATAATAGGTACTAATAATAAAAATATAGTTCTACATGAAAACCCCAAAGCTCTCACTATCACAAGGAAATAAACCATTTAAAAACAGTTTATATCCAAAGGAAAGAAAAAAATAAGCAGCACAAATTTTGCAGTGCATATGCATAGGAGTGTTCATCAAAGCACACAATTCTCTGGCTAATTACATTATTAAGCAACAACACTGGGATCTGCATTGGTAATACACTCCACTAATTATGAACACGGCTGAGAATTTCTCCTCACTATCCTATTATTTGTGATTTTTATTCAAATAATCAACTTCAAAAACAGGTCTCCCTTGGGGGGGGGCAGGGAATGTGCTGTTGGTTTCAAGGACCACATTCTACTGTTAACTTTATTTCATATCTTGAAGGTAAAAACGTTTCTCTACACTGCTGGCTTTTATATTCTACCCCAAAAAATATTCCAGACGGAAATCTGCGTGATGAAAGGTATAGGCAGTGTATGGCATCTAATCAACAACTGACTATATCACCAATGTCATCTGCATTGGCTGCTGTTTATTATCAACATCAGCACAATAATGTGATTGACGACAGAAATAACATAGTAATATAAGGCTTTATCTCAGACTGCTTTAGAGACTAATAAATACCAAGCTGAGAAAGAAAAAAAAAAAGACTAATAATGTCAATAAATTGAGGCAGGCATTTTGCCAGTCAGAGGAATGAATGATAGACCTATTCCACATATTGATATTGACCAAAAAAAAAAAAAAGCTTCCCAGAAAAATTAACTACTGGATGGAAAGCTCTGGCAAAAGAGCAGAAACAAGTATGAAAACTGAAGGCAGTCATATTAAAGTCAGTTTTCATCATTATGCAACAATAATAAAAGTAAGTCTCTAACCTTCTCAAATCAGAAGGTGTCTGTATCACCTGGGAATGAATATAATGTGGAAGGTTTGCAAGAGTCTGGTCTGGGCAGGTTAACACGAGGATCTACACTATATTCATCTTTTGGATCGGATAATTCAGCACTTCTATCTATACTTTCTCCATTTGTTCATTTGTAAAAATGTCCTCTTTTTCCCCTTAATGGGAAGCTCTTTATGGGCTGTGGCAATATATATGATATTTTTTAAATAACTCTTGTAGCCATGTGAGTAATATTATGATGAACATTAAATTTTGTGGTTTATATGTAAGTAATATGGCCTAAGGAATGGGATGAAAGTGTAACTTTATGACAAAGTTTCATCATTTTTATGGCATGTTGAGAATTTGGCCAAATATAGTTTGACCCCCATTCCAAGATCAATTGGGCACTAAATCACATATATCATTGATGTTGGGGGTTCAAATCTAACATCTAAATTTGAGGCAACTTGAATTTAAGAAATGGTATCGTCACCATCAAAGAAAAATGGGAGGGTTATATAGTGTTCCATGAAGCACATTCTCAAGAGTAGCTTATTAACTGCTGAAACTAAGCTAATGAGCTCATTAGTACAAAAAATTCCACTTGCCTTAAGGCTGTAGAAAGAAAACAATTACTTTTGGATGTATTTTGTATTCTAAAGTCTTCCATGAGCTTTAGCTTCGACTAACAACACGTTTCTATCAGCTAGTACTCATAGAGAAAGCTTATTTGGAGAAAAAAAGAAAATTTTCCATTACACTTAACATTTATTGTCAACGAATACTATTTAGTATGGAAACAGCTAGAATCTAAACGTTTCAGAAACTACAGAGGTGATAGGGTAGGTGAAAGAATGGGTGTTAAAGGTTTATCAGCATATCTCTTGTAAGGATCTTGCATTCGGAGAGGTGATAATGGTTTTTGATACTTTTAGCTGCATATGAGTATGAATCTTCCCTTAAAACACACACACACACACACACACTAAAATTCTGCATTGTAATGTCCTAGTTGTAATTAGAATATTTGAATCGAAAACCAATGACTAAGGTAAAGTGGAAAATTAAGAATTTTAGACCTTTCTCCTCTTTATGGTAGGAAGTTTCAGAAAGATCTGAAATTCTTGGTAGAAATGTTCCCTGCCACTCCCTACCAGCTTAGGACTCTCATTGAGATGACTAACACTATCTGAGCAGCTGCTCTGAGGCACAGTGTCACAAGCTTTATACGATTATCCCTTTGAACCTTCATAATAAGGCCATGAGATGAAAACAATTTTATCCCCTCCTACAGAAGGAAACTGGACGTTATAGAAGTCTAGAGGTGGTTACATAAACCAGTAAGTGGCTTGGCCAAAATTCACACAAGTCATTCTCATCCTCAAGTGCATACATCATCACCCTGAGTCTTATAACCGACGTCAGCATTCATTTTGCTCACTCAGAGGACTCCAATCATTTGTAAATGACATATTTTAATGGCATTTACTTGGCAAAAGGGTCACACAAGAGATTTGTTGCATGCAGCGAGTTAAGTCAATAACAGGTTTTAATGTTTTAAAAGATTGGTAAAAGTAAGGTGCCAGAAAATCTATTTCAAATGAGCAAAACCTCCCGTCACTTGGAACACAGATGACAAACAAACACAAGATAATGTGCAGCCACTCCATCCCGCCTCACCCCTGGTGGACATCATGAGTCACCACAGTCATCTTTCCTGCTAAGTCCGGATATGGTCTCAGAATCCTCTCCACACCACTACTAAAAATTCAGAGGCAGTAGTGCAACCCCTCACCTGAATGCCCTGATTTGTGTTCCAACTTATGTCAAAACCTATTCAAACTCTTCCTGTAGAGATGAGATTGGGCTCTACTAAGAAAATCTCAAAAGATGAAGAGGTGACTCGGCAACAACAAATATCCTTCTGGGTGGGTCCTAGCCCACACTGTGCAGGAAGCCATGTTTGCCCAGCATCCCGCTTCTTCCAGGGCCCGCGAGCTTTTCATCATTGCCTTGCATCTCCAGAGCTCACCATGGCTGCTTCTACATGGAATTCTGCCACTGTAATCAGGCTGCACACAGTGTCAGGGCCGTATGCATGGGGGATGGGGGGAAACCAGAAGTCAGCCCCAAGGCCTTGTTCCTGGTTTATCAAAGCACAAAGATACCATGACAGGTGAGAAGCAAGCATGAAGGGCCATAAGACAAGGTAAGATGGTGTGGAATCAGGAAAATACATGAAATTTGAGGAGTGAAACAAAAGAGGAGCCAGGGTTTCAGCCAGAGGATCAGCTGGGCTGGTATTATAGTTCAGGAGTCAATCCCACAATCCCTGCCTTTTCTGTGTCATCTTTTGAGGGCAAGTCAGGGTGCATCCACGGGACTTAGGTATGCCAGGCACTGTGTCAGGTGCTAGACAGATCATGCTGAAGAAGACTACCTGGTTGCTGAGCTCACAGATTTATAGTTCAGTAGGGGAGACTGACATAAACCAAGAAAAATTATAAATAATATACTTACATGTTGGGTACTAAGAAAGAGAATAATGTCAGAGGTGACACGTAAGCTGAAAACTGAAAGATAAGAAGGATGCAAAGAGCAGGGAGACTCCAACAACAGATGAATGAATACACAAAATGTAGTCTACACATACGATAGAATATTGTTCAGCCTAAAAAGGGAATGAAGTTCTGATATATGCTAACAACATATATGAACCTTGAAAACATTATGCTAAATCAAATAAGCCAGACATAAAAAGACAAACACTGTATGAATCCACATATATGAGGTACCTGGGATACAAATTCACAGAGATAGGAAGTAGAATAGAGGTTGCTAGGGGCTAGAGGGAGGCAGAAACGGGGAATTGCTGTTTAATGATTACAGAGTTTACGTTTGAGATGAAAACTTTCTGAAAATGGATACTGGTGACGGTTGTACAACATTGTGAATGTACTTAATGCCACTGAACTGTACACTTATAAATGGTTAAAATTTTATCTTATGTGTATTTTACCACAATTAAAAAAAAACAACTTTTTTAAGCAGGTTGGTAAGTATTTCAAAGCACGTGCAAAAGCCCAGAAGCGAATAAGAGCTGCACTAGTTCGTGGGGAGAGAACGATTGGAGACGCAACCTGTAGAGAAGCCTAAAAGGCCATACCCCTGTTGGCTTCAAACGCCATGGTTGGGAGCTTGGATTTTATGCTAAATGCAGTGGCCATTTCAATGTTTTCAGAAGAGTTGTAAGGAAGGAGAGAGGAAAATCGAATTCATGTTTCAAGAGGTTCATTCCTGCTGCTGTGTGGGGACTGAGCTGGAGGAGGCAAGCGCTGAAGTAGGTTCTTAAAGGGACTGTCCAGTACCAGACACACTGCCGGTGAGAATTCCTAGCTAGACAGGAAGAGAAGGCCCCATGAGGTAGGGGAGCCTACATGGAAGACAGCCGTTCCCAGGGTCCTCCCATCAGCATGCCCACACTGCAAACCACTCCTTGCTGGACTCTTCCCCAGGAGGCAAACTCCTCAAAGAGTACAAACACCCCCTCTTCCATGTAACCACCCCATATCCCCATCGGAGCTCTCTTGGTCTTCACCCCTTCTTCCCACATAAACGTAGGAGTTCCCCCTGATACAACAGTGGTGTGCCTGTCTTTTCTCTCCTTCCAGACGTACTTAGTCACAGGATCCATCAAACACGGCGTCAGATCTGGACTCAGGCTTTCTGGTGGATAACACGGTTAAAGCGGTGCCCTCACCTTGCTCCTGGCTTGGTTGAAGTTTTTTTTTTTTTTT
>NW_017731374.1:5151664-5158031 GCF_001890085.2 Hipposideros armiger
CAGGTTGAGCTGTTGTTCAGCATCTTAGCTATGGAGGGCAGCGTCACTGGCCCTCATATGTGGGATCCGAACCGGGGTCCTCTGGCGTCCCAAGCCAGTTCTTAACCACTCAGCCGGCCAAAAAACTTAAGTTCTTTAAGTTGCCACTTATAACTCGCATCTTTCTGAAAATTAAAGTTGTCATAATAATAACAATAATAGGAAGTCCAAGGTAGAGAGTCTACCTTTTTCGGGGAGTTGATGGAAATGTGTGACTGATGTATCTATGAATTCCTACCCACGTCGGAAAAGGGCCCACAGGGGCCTTTCATCCTCACTTCCAGCTCCCACCTATGTACGAGGCTCCCATGTCACAAGCCCTCCTGCCAAGGCAGCAGAGTCACGGAGGACGCAGTATTTGGGAGAACTCAAACACCAGGCTCCACCAACTGTACCTTCTCTCCCGGGAAAGTCCATTACCCGACACAAAAGCTGCCTTCGTAACACACTGCTGCTCCCTTCACAAGGACCCGCCCCTCCGCAACATCCAAGTTCAGTTTGCTTGTGTTCTTAGTGGGATTCCCAATTCCTGTGCCTTTATAACTCTGAGCTAAAAATACAGTGTCATGCGGCCTGGCACATGGCCCAGAGTCTGGAGCCCCAAAGAAGACTGAAGGATAAACAAGGAGTATGCTTAGAGGGGAGCAGACAAGAGCCTTGAAAAGCTGGTGGCCATGTGGTGACAAGGGGGAGGCAGAGGAGGGTGCCAGCAGGCAGAGAGAGCAGTTATTAGAGGAGGGATAAAGAAGTGAAGATCTTCTAAATAACAGTTCTTTGCGGAATATAACACGCACACTCTAACCTTCTCCATTCTCAGTCCAATAATCCAGATGAAAATGCAATTTTCAAAGGAAAACAAATTGTTTTATATGGGGTTTCCTATGTAAATCCTTAGGGAGTTCTTTGATATGCATTATGGTACATTTTAATCTAAATTCTGCATTTTAATTGATCTATTGAAAGATAATGTTAGAAATAAAATATACTTTTAGAATTTCTTAGTCCCCAGGATGATAATTAACTATTAAAACATGTTTAGAGCCTGAAATCGCAAATCAAAATAACAAAAAGATTATCTTAGCCAAGCACATCACTGAGGTTTCTCAACTAAGCAGTAAATTCAATGAAAACTGGTTTTTTTTCCTTTTATCCAAAATGAAAACAGCTTTGTTACTTTGTCTAATATGCCAAAAATTCCTTCAATACAGAAAGTATATAAAATGTAAAAATCATCCAGGACTTCCCCCCACCATGGAAATTACCACTGTTAACATTTTGATATGTAGCCTTCTAAACTTTTTCATAAGTGTATATGCACATATGAACATTTCAAAAATAAGATGATGTTATTCATCCAGTTCACAATTTAGTAATATTGGGTTGTCAGAAAAGTCATGATGCATTTTTGCAATGAAAAACATAGAAAAAAATACATCATGACTTTTCTAACAACCCAATATAATGTTAATTCTTACCTATGTCAATAAATATTCTTTTCCAACATAATTTTTATTGGCTGTATAATATTCCATTTTTTGTGTATACCATGATTTATTCAACCAACCTCCCATTGATAGACATTTGGGATTGTTTCTAATATTTTACTATTATAAACAATTATAAACAAATATAACTACAAAAAAATTTAATGTGTGAGTGTTTTATACTTCTCTCTACAAGTAAATTTGAAAATCTGATGAAATAGATAATTTTCTAGGGATACGTAAATTATCAAAATGGATACCAAAAAGGATATAAAACTTTAACAGACCATTACGTATAGAATTTTTTAAAAAATGTTTTGGCTGCCTCTCCTAAAGTGCCACATCCAGATGGTTTTCCAGGTGAAATCTCCCAAATATTTTAAAATTCTATTTATAGTATGCCAGAGAAAAGAGAAAGAAACTCTCTTTTAAAACATTCTTTTTAAAATTCAGAATAACATTGATACCAAACTCAAAAAGGTAGCATAGAAAAAAAAAAGACCAATCTCATTTTTGAACATCAATGCAAGAATCCTAAGTAAAATTTAGCACATATAATCTAGATTAAAAAATAAAACAACAAAAATCCAGAAGGTTCCATTCCAGCAATTAGTATTAATCATTATCAAGAAATCTAAAAATATAACCTACCATATGACTGGTAAATGGAGAAAAAAAATATATGATCACTTTAATACACGCCTAAAAGACATGTAAAAAATCACTCATTTCTAATTTTTAAAAATCCTAGTAAAATGGGAACAAATGGATGCTTCCTTAAGATTATGTATATAGAGCCATAATCTAGTAAAATGGTAATAAATGAAGAAAGAAAAAGCTAAAAGTAGAAAACAAACTAAAAGTCAACATCATCATAAAAACATAGTAGTATACCAGCATGATTAAGAACACAACCTCTGGGACCAACCAAGTAGCTCAGTTGGTTACGAGCTCGCTCAAGAGTGCAAGCTCTGAGCAACAGCGGTTCGATGCCCAGCCCAAGCTGAGCTGCCAACAAGTGGCAGGGTGGCTCAGCTAAAAACAAAAACAAAAAAAACAACCTCTGAAACTAGAATTCCTGGATTCAAATTTCACTTCCACCACTATTTGTATGACCTTGAACAACTTAACTTCTTCATGCCTCAGTTTTCTCATCTGTAAATTGTGATAATAGTACATACTCATGGGGATACTGTAAGGATTGAATGAGCCAATATATATACTAGGGGTGTCAAAAAAAGTATGCACATTTTAAGAGATGTTATCTATGCTCAAGTAGTAGTTCACCATAATCAGAAGTGTCCGAACACTGATGGTAACCACTTTGAGTACCTCTTGTAATTGCAGAAGTCATACATGACTTGTATTCATCTTTTGTTATCGGTATATGTTGAGTATTACAATTAATACAGTTTTTTCCTTTCTTAAAATGTGTATACATTTTTTGGGCTCGCTCTCTCTCTCTTTTCCTCTCTCTCTCTCTCTCTCTCTCTCTCTCTCTCTCTCTCTCTCTCTCTCTCCATATATATATTGCTTAGAACAGCACTTGGAACATAGTGCTATATGAATGTACATAAGAATATAAGTAGATACACACAACATCAAAAAGCCAAGATCATGCATGAATAATAAAACACTAAAACCACTGCCATGAAAGTTAGGAATAAGAAAAGAATATTCAAAGCCAACATTACTACTTAAATTTTTGTTCTGAAAACACTAGTCAAGTGATCAAACAAGAGACAAACATAAATTTTAGAAATATAGAAAAATAAAAGATGGAATTATCATTATTTGCTGATGATATTATTCCTGAAAATACCAAGAGAGTCAACTGAAAACCTCTTAAAAATAATAGGAATTTACTAGATTTATTTAATTCATTCACTACCCCAAAGAGAAATATTTAAGAGAAAAATATGAAATATGAAAACAATCTCAGCATATTATAAGCTGTGAATCTGAACCTTTGGAAAACTCACCTTGGCAGTTTAATTGTGGGGACTCCCATGTGCCCAAGGCTGTGCAGCTTGAAATTGTATCTTCGGGGCTACTGAAAAATCCTTCTTTGCAAGCATAACGAACCTGGCTGCCAAGCCTAGAGGTATAATTGCCTATGATATAGCCACCTGGGACCTCAGGAGGGTTGCCACAGTCTATTTCTGAAAACAAATTAATGTCAAATGCATTACTATGTGAATGTGAATTTTTAAAATTCATAATTTCTACCCCTATCCTATTTCGCTTCCTCCCACCCTACCCCACCACATGCACCCCAGCCATATTTTAAATTGGCTGGTTCATTTCCACACGACTTCTGGGCACATTTCCAATGCTTATCTCTATTCAATCTTCTGACCTTCCATAGGTAATAGCACAAAGCTGAAAGAATTTGGCAATCAACCCTCACTAACTCATACTACCAAAAGAGAAGCCTAGCCCAATGAAGTGAAAAATTTTAATTGCAAAATAACTTAAAATATATACATGCTTTCATAATTTTCAGGGTTACTTTTGAGATGCTGGTCCTTACCAGATCAGCTATGTTTACTAGCTACCATAATAGTAATATCAGGATATTTATTAACTGCTAAAAATCCCTGAAGTTTACTAATTTTAGCTTTCTAATGTAGGCCCTTCTATCTTGGTTATATTGTTTGCTTTATTTCATAGGTTGCACAAATGTGCCAAGGAACAGATAGATAATCTCCACCCACATCCCCAACACAGACCCACAGACATAGGCTCAGAGCAGGGGAAAGTCACCACCAACAGAAACTCACCTTCCCATGCTGCATTCTTTGGCAGAAACCCACCTGTGCATGATGTGGCATCTCTGGTTGGGTGGAAAGGCTCAGGTCCACTCTTGGACAAGTATCCATCCATACAGTAGCATTCAAAGCTTCCATGAGTGTTCACACACCGCCCTCCTTGCCTACACAGGCCGGAAACCTCACACTCATCTATGTCTTGAGACCCATTGCAAACGTAAGAGGAAGAGAAAAACAGATAAAAGAAAAATGGGTGGGGGCGACATTGTGACAGCTATTTCCCACATTCTCAAGCTACACTTACAAATGGATGCATTTATTTGCAACTGTATCATGAATTTTATTTTACTCCTTAAGGGTTCTTCTCATATATCTTTCACATCATAAGCACTAAGAGGTGCTCAATAAATATGTTCTGGAGATTCATAAAAACCAACAACCATCACCAACTCTCTGACACGAAACAAAATGTAACTCAAAAAAGCATGTTAAAAAAATTCAATTACTATAAAATAAGGATGGCCTCAACCTCATACTACAATATCTGAAGAAGTCCAAATACAAAACCATTTAGAAAAAAGTGAAAAATGCTTTCAAAAATGAGCATAGAGAGGGGTGTAAATGTCTTAACTATTACATTGCTTTGTACGCCTGAAGCTAATAAAAAAAAAATGAACAGAATAGTAAGCCAGGTGGTAAGGGGATAATTCAGACGGTCTCGCTAATTTTACCAAGATTACAAGGGCTTATAAAACAGGCTTCAAGAAGGACAAGACACGCTTCTTGATGGACTTCTTCTTGACTGAGGATTATGAGAAGTAGCAGGTATGGGGTAAACAAAACACACAATAATTTAAAGGCTGGAGAAGAAAGCTCTGCCAGTTAGCCATGCCCTCCTCTCCTCCCCACCCCACCCCCCACCACCACCATCACCACCACCAAACTGGCTTAAAGAACAAAACTAAAAACTTAAGGAATTCCATCAGAGCCACACACACCAACTTCACTTGGAAAAAAAAGTACATTAAGTGAAATGGGACTTTTACCAGGACTTGTGCAAGAACCATCCGGGGTGCAGCAGACAGGAAGCAGATTCACTGAAGAAAGTCTGGTTGTTTCCAGACTCTGGGATTTCAAAGACCAGTAATTTTGGAAGAACTGATAGAAGGTGGCCAATATTCTATTTTGCCAGATAAATACATTTTTTCCCCCAAAAAAACTACGAATACCGTAATTTCAGAAAAGAAGGACAAAAATAATCTCAAAATCCTTTTAAGTTTGTTTAATATAATTTTATAGAAATTCACTATATTCTCCTTTTTGCTTGTTTGTTTGTTTTTTTGATCTTGGGTATCATGTTTTGGGAATCAGTAATTCATTCAATTGCTGAAGGAGCCCACACAAGCTACCAATTCTGATCAACCTACACCTTTAGTGCAGCAAACTTGGGGGAACTCTTATGGGAGACTGTCATCAAAGAGGGCTAGCAACAATCCTTCCTCTCCCTTTCTTGCAGGCCACTCCTCTCAACAACAGTGGAATCAACTTCCCCTCCTTGTGGGCTGGCCTTGGGACTTGCTTTGGCCAATAGAATGGGGCAGAGATGACGTGGTGCCTTCTCTGGGCCTAACCTTGAAGACACCTGAGACCTTCCTCCTTTCCTCTCTTGGAATCCAGTGACCATGCTGTAAGGATATCCAGGCTATTGTACTTGGGAGAGAGGCCCTAAAAGATGAGACACCGTGTGAGAGAGAGGCCACATGGAGAACTCAGGTGCCCTAGCTGATGGTCGGCATCAGGTCCTAGACGTGTGAGAGAGAGAGAGGCTTTCTTTTATCTACCAGCCCAGCACAGCCACCAGCTAAATGTGTCCACACCGTGGCACAACCACCCAGCCATGAAATTGTGAGAATAAATAGTTTTTAAGCCACTAAATTGGAGGGGCGGGAGGGAGTAAAGTTATGTAGTGATAGATAATCAAGACACTCTTGACATATAAAAAGATGCAGAAGTCCAAGAAAGATTAAGAAGATATTGTATAGGGCCGGCCGAGTGGCGCGATGGTTAAGAACT
>NW_017731374.1:5161146-5167173 GCF_001890085.2 Hipposideros armiger
ATTACACCCTGTATACAGGGGATTATTTATCTTCATCCACAGCCAGAATAATTTCATGCTAGGAAGGAGCAAAACTGAGCAGGACACTCTGACCTGGTCCAGGGCCCTGGTGTTCTATATTTAGCTATTTCAACTAACAGAATGGGTTTGAACGTCAAAAAGACCCAGGTTTAAGAACTGAGTCTGCCTCTTCCTAGATGAACTAATGTCTGTTCCTTAACCTTTCTAAACCACGTCTACAACATGAAGCTAATTATATAGTAGGGTTTTTGTGGGGATTAAATAAAACATATGGAAAGCACTTAGCACAGTGCCTGGCAGACCATGGGTCCTTAAGACATGTTAGTCCAGAATTTATAACAAGGAAATAATTATTTGTAAGGATGTAAGTACAAGAATGTCCATAGCATTTCTTATAATAGAAAAAAAGAAAAGAAAAGAAAAACAGAGAAACAATCACAAGGGGGCGGGGGGAGGGGAATCAGTTAAGTAACATAGTGCAGGCATATAATGAATTTAGTTAAGTTAAAAGGTGTTGTATATCTACCTCTTATTTGTTAAGTGTGTTATAATTTACATACAATAAAATGTACTGATTTTAAGTGTTCAGGTCCTGAGTTTTGAAAATCTCATACAACCATATAGCCAACATTCGAATCAAGATACAGAATATTTCCATCACCCAGGAAGTTTCCTCATCTCTCTGGCCAACTCCATCCACCCGCCTTCCCCCCCACTCCCCCATCAAGAAGCAACCTTTGCCTTTTTATTTCTATCACTATAAATTAGTTTTGCCTGTACTTTATAGGGATGGAATCTTTGATACTGCACATTTTTATGTTTGGCATCTTTTGCTAAACATAATGGTTTTGAGATTCCTCGACATTGTATGTGTATCAGTGGATCATTCCTCTTTATTGCTGAGTAATATTCTTATCCATCCATTCTCCCATTCATGGACATGTGTGCTATTTCCAGTTTGTGCTATTAGAAAGTCTTTTGTGAACACATATTTTCATTTCTCTTGGGTTATATATTTATGTGTATTGAAATGAAAGATCACGTGTTGTGAGGGAAGTAAATTTTGTCTTCTCTTACTTCATGGAGTTTGATATAGAGAAAATAATATTGTGTTATAGAAATGAAATACTGGATAGTGGAACACGATATACACATTATTGATCTAAAATGATGGTCCCATACATATGCACAGAGGCCTCTTATAAGAGATTTACCAAAATATTAAGCATTGCTGCCTCTGGGTTTGTATTAAGTTATTATTATTTTCTTTTCCCTTTACACTTTTCCATAATTGCTTAACTTTTCTACATGAGTATAGGTTTCTTTTTTTTAATAAGTGGAAAAAACAAAGCTGTATTTCTTCTTATAGGGAAAAATACTGGCTTATTCTTCTGTGTCCTTTTGGGAAGGATGGATCATTATATACATCAAAACTAAACGACCCAGGGCCAGCCAAGTGGCTCAGTTGGTTAAGAGCTCGCTCAAGGGTGCGAGCTCTGAGCAACAGGGTCGCCGGTTCGCTTCCTGGCCCGAGCTGAGCTGCCGCTAAGTTGCCAACAGGTAGCAGGATGGCTCAGCTAAAAACAAATTAAATTAAAAAAAAAACAAACCCTAAATGACCCATTCATCCCTACTCTATTCCACAGCTCCCTCCTTTTTGACACAAAACTTTTGCTAAAGCAGTAGCGGAATAAATTGAGAACCATTTTGAAGTACATGCTCAGAGATGAACAAAGAGCCTGAACTCAAAGGGCTAAACATTTCCTTCACAATCTTGTAAATCTTGATAGCTAGCTTAAGAACGCCTACTTTATAGGTAGTTCATCCCAAAACTTTAAATTAGTGGAGTAAAAAAGAACTCTGGTGTGCGTATTTTGCTATACTCATCAGGACCTTGGCAAGGAGCCTGGGATATCCATATCCTGCAGCTTGAGCAAATAAGAGGCAGGAGTAAAGTGTGGGCGGCATTAACCCACAGGGGGAACTCAGGCATACTCCCTCACTCCCAAAGAGGAGCAATGGTGCCTTCACCAAGGCCTTTGGCCGAGCTCTGGTTAAACCATCTTTTGATTCAGAATCTTGAACCTCTCTCTCCTTCCAAAGAGCTGAGGCAGTAGCAGGGGCCTGAATTCTTCACCCACCACAGCTGGAGACAAAGGCAGGAATCAGGGAGATTCTACGGGGCAAGTAGACAAGGAGTCAGTGGTTATGAGTGCTGCTCTGGGCAGTAGGGCGCAATAGCCCCCCCCATTAGGGTGCTTTTCCTTGGTTTTGTCTTTCCTTGCTTCTTCCTTCTTTCAGAGTTGTAAAACATAACTTTTAAGGAATAAATCCAGCTAAAACAAAGGAGTGGGGTTTGGAGGACAAAGTTCTGTTTGGAGAGAGCACTGGGAGAAACCTCAGGACAGCTGCAGTCCTATTGTGCAATACCTCACGTACAGCAAGCAGAATCTGGGTGGGGTCACGCGTTTGTTCTGAGGCCACAGCAGGCAACTGCAGGACCTGAAACATCCGGGCAGCTGAGAAGCTTGTGGGCAACAGTTCACATGGAGAATAAGGCTCCTGACTTAGGAGAGAAACCAACAGACAATAGTGGTCTCGGTGGTGGTAGGGGTTTATGTCTAGGAACAAAGGTGTTTACCATAGACAGACCTATGGGGTACAGGTTTGCAGGAGGTTCCAGGAACTGATGAATGCCAAGCATTCAGTCCCTCCAGGTTCTTTTCTTCCCCCCTTTGCCCCATGTCTCAGCCAAGGCTGAAGTGCCATTACATTTCTCTAGAAGAAATGGCACCAGGCGCTGATCCTGCAGGAAATGAGCTTATGAGAAAAAACGCTGCTGCTGCCATCCGAGTCGAGATGGATTCCCAAGACTTGGGGAATTTAGAGAGTCATAAAAAAGGAATTTTGCAGTTTTCAGCAGCTTTTACTAGGGCCATGCCTATCCGGAGCCATGTTGGTTGGGAGGTGACAACCCCGGGCCTTATTCCTACATCAGTCTCATTCCCCTCCACTTGCTCTCGGCCTACCCAAGTCAAACCACTCTCACACTAGAAGCCCCCCAGAGACTCCTGCTCTGTACCGTGGCTCATGGCAACGTTTCCAGGGTCCCCAGGGGTAAGAGGGGCATCCCTGGGGGGTCAGAACATCTGCAGGTTCTCTAGAACTACACTCATGCCTCAACTATCCTTGGTGACATTCAAAGAGGCCAACCTGCAGCCAGCCCCTGAACTGGACTTGAACTCTGCAAAGTACCTAGTCACAGAAAGCCCTGGTTTCAGGGTTCCTCATAATTCAAGAACCATGATTCACATCCTGTGGTTCCAGGCAAACACTGGCTAACTTTCTAAGCCTCTGCCCCAGCTCAAGTCCACTGACGTTTCTGTGGCAACTGTGATTCTGAAAGAAACTCAGTATTATAAAGAAAAGTCATCCATCAGCTTTTACAAAGTGATAACTGGAGAACTCAAAAGGAAAAGTCACCGGAATGACTGCCAATGGATATGGGGTTTCTTTTGGAGGAGGTTATGGGGGGGGAGGTTTGAGGGGGCGGGAATGTGATAAAATTAGGTAGTGGTGACTGATACACAACTCTGTGAATATATTAAAAAGCACGAAGTTGTACACTTCGAAAGGGTGAATTTTATAAATGTCAACTATAAGAGAATATATATAGTCATGGGACATGGAGTATAGTGTGGGAATGGAGTCAAAGGAATTGTAATAGATATGTATGATATTGGCGGGGGATTGGGGGTGGGGGGTTGTCACTTTGAGGGGTAANCCCAATAAAAATCTTTAAAAAAAACAAGAAGATATTGTATTAAAAAAAAAGGGTGAGGGGGAGTTTCTGAGAAAATGATGAGGTCTTGGAAATTAAAAACAAAATATGAATGCCAAAAATAAAAACTCAGTAAACCACTGAATAATATGTCGATCAACGCTGAAAAATAAACTTGCAAATTCCAACTTGAGGAATTCTCCAAACACACATAGAAAAAGAAATGTGAGATAGACTGAATATGGGACAAAAAAAGTGATGAGAACCGATCCAAAATATTTAATATCCATTTAAGTTTTTTACATTGTACTTTTTGTACTATTCTGTATTCTTTTTTTCCTTCTCACCCATCCCCCAACCCCATCCCCTTGGTAACCATCAGTATTCATTTAAAAGGAACTGAAGATGAGAATGGAGTAAATGTGTACGAATATCAAAAGAAAAAAAAAATCCCTCCGCTCATGTGTTCAAATCCAAATAGCCTACAACCGACAGGCATGAATGTTGAAAAATGAAAGTCATTCTGAATTTCATGGAATAAGGAAAAAAATTATAAACCTCCTGAGAGAAAGAAATGGTGCTCTATGAGAAAAAGAGAACCTATCTGACCTAGGACTTCTTGTCTGAAACACTAAATGCTAGATAGCAGTGAGTAATATTTACAGAGTTCTAAGGATAAGAGAACAAAGCATTGTGCTATATTAAACAAAGGAATGACCTTTTAGAACATGAATGATCTCAGGAATTATACCACTGACATTTCTTTTCTGAAAAAGATTTTGAGCATATACTGAAGCCAGTGGAAAACGTCAGAATAAATAATGTCAAGAAAGGGGAAGACGTAATAAAACACAACAAAGAGTGTTGAGAAATGAAACCAGTAAAACTTAGAGTAAAACAACTGTTGAAAATAGAATCATGGCTTTTGGCAATTGTTAAGAAAGGATCCTTAAAATAAAAATAATATAAAATAAATTCAATCTCAATCTAGTGCAAATTTTGGAGATGATGTCAACACTGCAGAATACAACATATGTTTGATCCATCACTCTAGTTTATCAAGATTTGTATGCCATTGAGGAGTTTGTAAAATGTGTATATATAGCTTTGACGCAGAACTCCTTCTCCAGCCTGTCTAACCATATACACCAGGCTCCTCAAAAGATAGTAATTGGGAATCAGTGGTATTTTTCAGTAGAGTTCTAAAAAGAAACAGAACAAATAACCATAAGGCAAAAATGTGGCTAAGCAACAGTGGTGTAGAAAAGACTTAGAGTTTCTATTGGGTTGTTGGAAAAGTCATGACGTATTTTTTCTATGTTTTTCATTGCAAAAATGCGTCATGACTTTTCCGACAACCCAATATTATAGATACCAATCAGCTCTATATGAGTCACTCTAGTCATTAATCAGTTTGCTTTGGGTATAGTCACTCAACAACCTAATAACAATAATTGTTATAACGATTATTAATAATTCCTGCATGTCATCTTGCACGTGCCAGGCAATGTTCTAAACGCTACATTATTTATTACTGCTTATTTCCATCTTATTTAATCCTCACAATAACCACGTGTGGCAGATGCTATTATTATCCCCATTTTATAGATGAAATAGCTGAAGCACAGAGTGATTAACTGGACTGTGAAGTCAGGTAAGTGGTGGGAAGCAGGATTGAAGCCAGGTGTCTGGCTCCAGAGACTATATTCTTAACCACTATGCCACACTGCCTCTCCCATTATAGTCTCAATGTGCTAACATCCTATCAATAATTCCCCATCCACAGAGACTGTCAAAGATATCATCAATTGCCTTAATGAAGTCTAGATATATCTACCATGTATCACTGAGATTAGTATAACATGATTTCCACTTTTAATCCCCTGCTACCTCTTATGCCCACAAACCATCCCTTTTCTAATCCATTCTAGAATCTTGGCTGGATAAGCAAGCATGTTAAGCAACTCAGAACAACATCATGTAGTAGTAAATTCCATGGGGTTGCCAAGGTTTAAAATGTTTGCCTGTGAAGGAAAAAGGAGTTCCAGGTAACCTTCTTAACATACTTAACTAATTGAGGGGGAAAACTCCCTGTGTCCTATTCTCCGAGGGGTGATCAAAAAATACGGTGAATTTTTAAACATGTACTACAGTAAAAGACATATTGCTATTAATTGCTATTAATCCCCCTCAAAATACTCCCCCTTCACTTCAAACACACTTAT
>NW_017731374.1:5171713-5180378 GCF_001890085.2 Hipposideros armiger
TAGAATAAATAGAAGCAGATCCTAGGTCAGGATGTTGTTCCAGGAAGATTGGTTCTAATTAAGCTGATATCTACTTAACCCTTGCATAAAATATTTCTTTCTTCTTATTATTTGTCCTATCTTTTAAAAAGTGGCATGCCTCCTTGGGAACTACAGTGATAGATAGTTATAAAAGTTTTCCCTGGCAAACTCCCAGAGCCTTAAAAACATAATTTCAGGTATGTCCTCTGGAAAGTTCCCCAATCCCTCGCCCATTTCCAAGATAAGTGCCCCTGTGGGTTCTGGATTCTGGTAAGTGCCCTTTGCTTATCTATCACTCACACTTGGTTTCGAAATTAGCTGTCTGCATCACCTCCCACTGCACAGTCTTGGCACGTAGAAGAGCATGAGAAATGTATATTGAATGAACTGAGCATCAGATCATCATCTTGTAAGTTTTTTTTAAATTACTATCTTTAAAAAAACAAAAACAAATAAACGCACCTCATTTAATTCTGTAACACTGCACTTCTGCAATCATGTAGCAAGTAATTTGCTACGTAAAACAACAGGATATTATAAAATGTCTCCTCTGAGGGAATGTGTTCATTCATGCCAAGAATAAATCAAATATACCCTTTGAGGGATCTGTACAGGTCAAGAAGGAGAATGAATCAGAACATCAGAATCTGTAGCTCTTGATGGGTAAAAAGATAAACCATGTTCTCCTCTCTCTTTCTTTTCCCCGAAAACCTTTAAATATTGCCGAGCTTTTAAGCAGAGTCATGAAGCCTCTGCAAAACTATCTTAGAACCAGCAGTCTTTTCCTGCCTTTCCTCTTTATTGCTATTCAAAGATTTTTCTTAGAAAACCAAAGAGCTCTATTATCATGACATGCTGTAAGTATAGTTCAGATAATGCAGGGGCCAATGAAAATTAGAAGGGTTTTGTATTCAATCGACACTTGCCCAGAAATCTGACCATCAAAGCTACTGAGGTCCAAAAAGTTGCACTCCTAACTCCGTGTATTCCTGTGGCAGGTGAACCCACATCCCGACCAGGACCAGCACCCTGATCTCCCAGGAGCCAAGATCACGGTGCCCACCGCCTGTGCCCGGAGTGGGCAGTGTGCTCAGGACCAGTATGTACCAGAATCACCCCAAGAACACCCTACATGGGGTAACAGGAACCTGCAGATGGCACACCATCTCTGAAAGTCCCTCCTTGTTTGTTATAAAATTATTCAAACACCCAGAAAAAGGAAAAGGATATTACAGCAAACTCTCATAGACCTACCCCTCAAGACTCAACAATTGTTCACATTTTGCCATTTAAAGTAACTTACAGAAAAAATAAAAGTACCTTACAGATATAGTAACACTAGATGCTTCCTGATGCTTCATAATAACACCCTTACAAAAGTCAGCATGCATCTCCCAAAGTAAGAATAGTATCCTAAGTACCACAATGCTGTTATCTCATCGAACAAAATTAACAATAATGCCCTAATATTAACTCATACTCACTCCACGTCCACATCTCCCTCACATTCTTCCGGGAGTCCCTCCCTTACACCACACCCTGTCCCAGCCCTGCCCTCTCCCTCCACCACACCCCACATACCATCCTACCATCACCAAGCTGCCATCACGGCAGCCCCCTCTGCGAGTACCTGTGCAAAAGGTGCCATCATTGGGAATGAACGTCTCGTTGTTGTTTGTGGCTCGATATCCTTCCAGGCAAATGCAATAAAAGCCTCCGGGCGTGTTGTGACAAGATGTGTGCTTCCCACAGACCACGCTGGCCCCCAACTGGCACTCATTTTTATCTGTTGATACATTGAGACAACACACAGGAAGGGCTATCAGTCCATTCCATGTTCAGCACCCCAGACTGTTCTGTGCCATGGACTTGGGAATCAATATTCTGTGACAACAGCTTAATGACATGTTTCCCCGGCCTCTTTTCCCGTTACTGTGCTTCTCAGACTACAGGACATGGGCCCCTTGTCGTCACGCCCTAAGTGTGTATGAAACCACAAGAGAAATCCGACATCGCCACCAGGCAACCCCATCTGGGAGAAGGGGATTCATTTTGAACTTTTCCACACTTAAAAAGGTCGTGTCACAGGCCTGGGGAAACAAACCCAGCAGAGCCCCACTTTTCCAGCTCAGCCATTCTTTTTGCTTTTTCATGAAAGCCAGAGTCGGACGATTTTTACATCCAGTGATTAACTGGAAAATTTGTTACTTCTGAGTTACCAGGAAACACAATGGAATTAGTGCTTAAGCCTCATCCGGGAGCAAGGCTAATACTGTGGCAGGAACAGCTCCTGCTAACCGTCAATGACCCATGTGAATAATATTAGTCACCCAGGGAGGCGGAGCTGGAACATGGGATGCTTGATGAGTCCACAAAAGCCTGCGTGAAGTATTTTTAATTCAGTAATTTGACTTAGATACAAAATGAAAGTAAACCTCCCGTCTCTGTGCTTTTGCCAAGGGGGTTAGCAAACTTTGGCTGTAAAGGGCCAGTCATAGGTCTCTGGTTACAGCTGCTCAGCCATGCTTTTGGAGCCTGAAGGCAACCATAGACAATAGGCAAACAAATGAGCGGAGCTGTGTTCTAATAAAACTCTATTTACAAAAACAGGCCACAGCCAAATCTGGCCCTCAGGTCAAAGTTTGCTGATTCTGCCCTAACCGCCACCATCAGAGGAAACTCCTGTGACCAATTTCTTATGAAGCTTCCTTTTAGAGCTGATCTTTCCAGCTATTGTTTTCTTTGGAAGGGAGGAGGAACGGCAGGAGGGAGATCATCAACTTACGAACTGGAGTTTTTCTGTTTGTTCATTTTATTATAGCAGTGGTTCCCTCAAAGCAAATCCACTGCCTCTCACCATTGCACTCAATTCCTGCTAACTCAAAAAAAAAAAACAACTGTTGTTTTTTCCCCCCATTTTTCTTGCATTACTTTTGTTAAAATTTAACTGAACCTGGAGCGTGATTCATCGTTAAAACTGCCTGTGGTTAAGATCTGCACGAGCACTGAGAGAGGCAGCACGGGTCCCTCGAGCCGTGGCCAAGTGTCCAGTCCCACTTACCAAGCGCTGCATGCAGGTTTCAGCCACAGCCCAGCCGTCCAGAAACTGGGCTATTCCCCACCTTTGCCATTCCCGCCATTGTTTCTGAGGCCTATCTCCCCTGCAGGCTTCACCAGAAGGGACATTTGCGTTTGTTGGAGACTGGAATTCTTAGGTCTCTTGGCTTAATACCATGTTCTCAACCTCTGGCATAGGCATAACCTCACCTGTAACGTGCAGCACAGTTTCAGCAGGCCACGTACCCACATATGCAGTGTCTAATGTTTGGGAGCAAGCACCACATCGATTAATAAAGCCCTCTACTTCCATTAGGAGAAGTTTCTGTTGCTCGGAAGTCAAAGAGCGATCAAGGGGGCAGGAAGCCTTCCTGGGAGCAGGACCTCATTAGGGGAGGGAGCAGAAAAGGATAATCCAAGCTCCTCAAGGCCAACTTTGTTTCCAAGCCCCTGCTAGCAAGTGGTGGGGAAGGAGGAGGTAGGAGAAATTCCCTCAGGAGCCTCAGGCTGCAGGACCCCCACAACCACAATTCTCATGGGCAGGGTCCTAGAGAGAGGCGGTCAAAGAAAGCACCCCTCCAGCCTGCAGGAATCGTCAGTGGTGTGTGAAAGCTTGTATCTGCGAAGAAGAATGTGACATTATGAACTCAAACCTGAGTTGTTGTTTTTTTAAGGGAGAAAAAAAACAAAGATATCACAACAAAGTTGTATACACTGTCAATCCAGAACCTCAAGGCAAAACCATCAATATTTTCACTGCACATAACAAAGCTGCTGGGAGGAAACTGGTTATAGTACATTCACTCTTATGAAGTTGCTGTGAAACTCTCCCTCGCTCTGCATTGGGCCTGAACCTGGATTTTGTCTGACTCTCGTGGCATGGTGGATTCCATGAGGCAAAAAATAATCTCAGCTGTTTCTAACCTGGAGGTCTTGGTATTTTTTTAAGTCACCCCAAAACTCTCAACTACAAAAAAAAAAAAAAATTTTGGAAAATGGATTCTGGTAGGCATTAAGACTCAAAGCAAAGTATTTCATCAAGTAGCCTTAAAAATCTAATAGGCAATTGAGTTTTGTTTTTTTCTCATGGTATGAACGTAAATAGTTTTATACCAAAAGAACCAGAGAAATTAAGAAAGGCAATATTCACTTGAGTTGTTAAGTTAAACTCAAGATTTGAAACAGATTTCAAATTTGTGTTAGACCAGAGAGTTTCCAGAGATTCAAGTTCAATGACCTCTAACGTGAGGGATATTTCCTTGGAAATGCTAAAGAAAGGATGTGTCCAAACACTAAAACAAAGACTTATTATAATTGACAAAAGTTCTTGTATTAAAAACATGTGAACAAAATAACAATGTTTCCCCCCACAAGGACATTCAACTCTTTGACACTAGAGAATCTTATTTCTTGGTTCAACTTTTCATCTTAACCCAGGATTCATAACTTACCGACACACTTAATCCTCCCGTTGCCCACAAATCCATATTTGCAAATACACATCTCCTTCCCTTCTCTTTGCTTGCAGGTGGCATGTTCGTGGCAAGTGGCACAGACATCTAAACCTGAATCATAAAATGCATATTTCAGGAAAAGAAAAAATTCAATCACCTATTTTAGATTAATCATATTTTGGGTAGTAAACATTTACAATGGAGAACCAAAATTTAAATACCAAAGTTAAAAAGGATCTGATCCTTGAAAAGTAAAAAATAAATACAAAATTTTAAAAAAGGATCTGACCCCATCCTTAAAAACTTATAATGAGGGCCAGCCGAGTGGTGCGTTGGTTAAGAGTTGGCTTGGGATGCCAGCTCTGAGCAGCAGGGCCCCAGTTCAGATCCCACCTAAGGGCCAGTGACGCTGCACCCTCTACAGCTAAGATGGTGAACAACAGCTGGACCTGGAGCTGGGCTGCCGTGAGTCGCCAGCGATGGCATAGGCTGCAGTGGAGCTGCAGTGGGCTCCCGTAAGCTACCACGAGCGGCCGGCAGCCGGCATGAGCTGCCAACAGCCACCATGAGTGGCCGTCCAGTGGCCGGCGACCGATCTGCCTCACCCGGGAAAAGCGCAATGATAATACCAACATGGGCCAGTGAAGCGACGTCCTCCACAACTAGACTGAAGAACAAAAAAGGACAGCAACTTGTCTGTTCCCCTTCCCCGATTCCCCAACGCTGTTCCCCTCCCCCAATTCCCCAATAAAATCTTTAAAGAAAAACTTCCAATGAGTACTCATTGCCTACAGAATAGAGTGCAAATTCCTCTACCTGGCAGTCAGTGCTCTTAACTGTATAACCCTACGATAACTCCTCCAACTTGTCTGTTCCCAAACCCAAACCACACACTGGGAGTCTCTGGGCAGGAGGCTGACTACTCTTTCCCATACATGCTATCCACTGTCATACTTCAAGCCATAGGCACAATGTTCCCTTCAACTAGCATGCCTATCCCTCCTTCTCTGTCCAGCTAGCACCTATTCCTACTTCAAGACCCAATGTAAATGTCACATTCTCCGGAGGCCTTCCCCATGCCTCCGTTCTTGAAGAAAATTACATGTATCTTCCTCTGTGCTTCCCTAACACTTATACATTGCCACATCAACCATGTTAGCCTGATTATATTCTATTCCAGCTCTGTCTTCCCAGTTTGGTATAAGGAATGAGATTCTCAAGGACAGGAATTATGTCATTTGTCCATAGGCTATTATTTTTACAGTATAAACATTCAATCTATTTGTATTGACCGACTGGATAAATGAACCTGCAGTCCTACTTGCTACAACTCAAAAAGCGAATGGAGGGAAGGACTCATCTATTATCCTGCCCATTTCCTTTCAGGGAAAAAGTGAAGGTGTTTAAAATGCCAGTGAGATGACAGCCAGGTCCCAGCAAGATGGCCAGATCCCAGTTATTTAAATAAGCAGCAAAAATGTTTGGGGCTAAAATTCCTGAAACTCCCAAATCTACCAGATGGTGATATATGGCCCAAGATCAAACAAGAATTCCTACCAGAGGCTGGTGGGATATTGTGTTGCATTCTCAGTGTCTGTAATTTCAGGAGTGGCCCAGTAAGGAGAACCTTTCAGCATGGAATTTCATCTCAGTCTTGGCCCCATTACTACCCAGGTAATAAAGACCTAGCCCTCAGGCTGCTCCAGGAAAGAAACCAAGCGAGACCGGGAGATTTTTAAATACTCTTAACCATGCTTGCTTTTTTTTTTTTTTTTGAAAAACAAAAGATAACACAGAAATGAGACAAACCACTACTTATCACTAATATCAAATTAACCATGGAATATTTATAAAATTTATTATACCCAGACCATAAAGAAAACTACAACGAATTTCAAAAAAGTAGAACCTGTAGAAGTCATACTGACTACCATGTAATAATGTAATAAAACTACAAAATAAAACATAAGACAAGCATCCCCAAAAGAAAAATTACTTGGAAACTATAGAACACTCTCCTAAATAATTCTTGGGACAAAATTGAAATGTTTACTACCAGATATTAAAAAAAAAACTTATCTACTCCAGAAAATTTGAGTTTTATATGTTTTTATACTTTAAAAGAGAGAAAGAAAAGCAAGCAGCCAGGAAAAAACCCCAAAAACCTAGACTTGTAATGCAGGAAGCTTTAAAAAGATGAAAAACATAAAATAGAGGTTTATGGGGGGTTAGGAATTAGTAAAGATTAAAAAAAAAGATGTTAAGAATTAGAAAGTATATTCAAATTCATAAAAAAAAAAAAAACTTTCCCCAAAGTCAGTGCATCATAAAGACCAGTAGTCAAAACTCAAGTAAGACTGGTGACAGGACTAAACTATAGAGCATGTACCAAAACACAAAGTTAGGGTTAAGAAAGAGCTTGTAACAAAAAATACATAAAAGATGTTTTAAATTACAAATGAAAGACTTCCAGTTAAACACCACAGATTTACTATACTCTAACCCACCTCCCCCAAAAATGACATCAAGGAAGGTATCAACCTTGGGAGAGAAGATGATAGCAGGTGAAGGATGTTAACGGTATTTCAGGAGATGGAAGAGGGGGACATATGGAAATTGTCTGAGAGAGAGGAAGAACTAAAAGCCAACCCCAAAAGAGTCAGGCATTGGGGGTCACTGAGTAGCTCAGAAGGTAAGCATCCGGGATAGGCCTGAAAGTTCTTGAAAATATGTATAAGGAGTAGTTAAATGCTCAGATGTCCCTCACTAACCTTGGCATAAGATGGGGTTTTACACCTGGAAAAAAATGGACCAAAAAAGCTCCTGATTGTAGGGGCAACAGACAAAGCTGAAGTCAGAATGAGTCCCCTACCAAAATGTCTATTAATATGAGTTAAATATATGTAACCATTTTGACATTTTAAAACCGTTCCATAGGGACATTGTCAATTCATCATCACATGCAACCAAAATTCTGGAAGTACTTACTTTTTACATATATTTTTATTAAAATATAACTAACATACAATATATTATTTCAGGTGCACACCATAGTTATTCAACATTTATATACCTAAAGAAGTGATCACCATGATAAGTCCATTACCATCTGACACCATGGAAGTACTTTTTAAATAATGGATCCTGGGTCAAGTCTACAAACCCAGCTGTGACCAACCATATAATGACAAACATTCTGCCCAGTGTGTGTGTCTAGTGCAATAACAGATAGAAACACCATATTAATGAACTCAAAAAATGGGAAAATGTTTGGTCCTTTTCTTATATGGAATACTTGTCTTTATAAAGAAGACCACATTTATATACATCTAATTCCAGAAACTTACATCAGGTGGAAAACAATTACTTCATATAACCATTGAGCAAATCTAATGAACAAAAAAAAATTAAGAAACTAAGTAATGCCACCCACTTGTAAATTAAAGGAAGTCCCGTCTAAATTAGTGAAGCACAGAATTTAAAGTGCTTTTTTTTAAATAAATTGAATTAAGTTCAACTTCATTCAAAAGCTAGAACCAGATAAACAAAATATGGCCCCATAGGAAGGCAGCCAGGTTCAGAGGGAAGCACTGGACTTGAGTCAGAACTGGATCCTAAATCTGAGTCGAATTCATTGCACGACCTTTAGTAAATCACTTAACCCGCCTGGGTCTCAGCTTTTTTCATTTGTAGAACAAGGGCTTCAGGCGGCTTCTCAAATTTTACAATGCCTTCAAATTACCTGAGGATCTTGTTAAACTGCAGGTTCTGATTCAGTTGGTTTGGAGTAGGGCCCTATATATCGCATTTCCAACAATCTCCCAGATGCATATTTGAATAGCAGGGCTTAACTGGCCCCGGAAGTCCTTTCCCTCTAGTGTTCTGATTCTTCATCCTTAAGATACCTGTTTTAATGACCCACTAAGAATAATTTAGCCTAGGGGCCGGCCGAGTGGCGCGATGGTTAAGAGCTGGCTTGGGACGCCAGAGGGCCCTGGTTCAGATCCCCCATTTGAGGGCCAGTGACACTGCCCTCTACAGCTAAGATGCTGAACAACAGCTCAACCTGGAGCTGGGCAGCCGTGAGTCACCAGCGACAGTGTAGGCTGCAGCCCCTGCTGCAGTGGGTTGCC
>NW_017731374.1:5184733-5189987 GCF_001890085.2 Hipposideros armiger
CCACCCACCCGCCCACCAACCAACACCCTCCTGCTCCACCAACTCTGTCTCACACTTTCCTCCCACTCAGGCCATCTGACATGGCTCCCCACTCTCTTCTCCCTGAAACATCTTTGATAACAATTAAATGTAATTCAGCACATGTTACCAGTGAGAGACTGAATATACAAATGGACAATGGCCAGACCATACATAAAAATAGAAGTCTGACCCACAACCTGCAGCAATCAGTCCAGGAAGTTAAACCACAATCTCTGCAGCAATCACTCCCAAATGGTCAGGACTTAATAACAACCAGCTTCCCTAATTATTGCTCTCCCCAACCCCCAGCCTTCCAACTTAGGACCAATCAGAGAAAGCCAAATACACTCCCCTAACCAATCACACAGGATGCCTGCTTTTAGTAAGCGCTTCCCCATGCCAACCTCCTCCAACCCGGCACACCTGAAGTCTTCCCCCTTTTGTTCCACTAGGAAGCTTTTACACTCCCTGGCCTGCCTTTGAGTCTCTGACAAATGTAAGTGATGGTGGCCAACTCTCTTGTTTCTCCCCTTATCATCTATATTCAGTCCTCTTCTGCTGTCAGACTGTGGAGCCAGTCCTCAGAACTTCTAAGCCAGCTATTCTAACAACTTCCTCACTGGTTCTATTCTCCACATTGTCCACTGTAAGAAAACCTGCCCTTAATAAAACCAGATTCTCCAGTGTTGTAAAATGAAGGGAGAATGCCTACACAGAAACAGAGGGTTCTACCAGGCAACCCTGACCTCCATCTCCCTAAATTCACCCCACAGCCCTTTAATGAGTTGCAGATGAATGACCTGAGGGAGTTACTTTGTTCAATCATCTTAGCCCAGCATTTCAACGGGACCACACTGGACAGTTTCCTAGGCTAGAGAGTCTTAACACAACGATTCTGAAACAGGCTCCAAGCATCTCTAAGCGTTTATGCACACTGCCGTGTGAGACCAAGTTAGGGAAGGAAGCTAGAAAGCCTGCCAGAGCATCTGATGTACAAAAATGACCACTTCAGAAAGTTGAGCCATCAAGAAAAACACCCACCAGTGATGGTAAAAGTTCCAACATGAAGAGAATTTGGGGGATAGGAGTCTGAGCTGCACACTACCCCTCATATCTCCTTACATGAAGTTCCCTTTCACTTCAGGATCAGTGTTTGGTTTTATTAAGGAAGCTATATCAACTTTTTATATCACTCTGTGTACAAAAACCTACAATGACTTCCAATGGCTTCCCACTGCCCAGGAACAGCTAAGTCTCAATGCCTTGGTCTGCCAGTCAAGGCACTCCATCTTCTATTCTAGTTCAATCCAATCTGCTTTTCCATCCCCATTTCCCACCCATCTCCTACATATCAGCCAATCTGAACTACAGGCCCCATGCTTTGTGCCTAGGTGTGCCTCCCGACTGACCCCTCCATCTGGAATTTGTTCATTCTACACATATTTGTGGAGAGCTCGCTGTGCCCTCTGCTAGAGCTGGGATGCCTTTCCCTCATCTTCCCATAGCCAAACATTCCTCATATTCCATCTCCATTACCAATCCTTAATTGCCTAGTTAAAGGGTCACCTCCTCCATGAGGCCACCCAGTTCCCCTCGCTAGAAGGAATGGCTCCCTCCTCTCACCACCCACCCCTTCTCAGAGCACTTATGATGCACTGCCTTCTGCGAAAGTTATTTGGGTAGATGCCACCTCCCCTACATGTCTGAATACTACGTGCAACTCCTACCACCCTCCACACTGCGTTTTACAGAGGGGGAAAACAAAAAACCAAAAATGAAACTACTCCACTTGTATGGAAATGGATTACTTGCTTGCACGGCTCCTTCATTATAAGAACTCAGTGAGGGCCAGCCCCAAGACCTCACATCCTGCACAGGGAAACAAGGGCCATCTGTTGAATGAATAGATTAATGAATGCTTTATTCCTGTAAACTTCCTTACACTGTTTTCTCACCATATTAGCATCTAGTTCTTCATCAAGATGAAAAAAAAATTAAAAGGTAGAAAAGAAATTGCTGTGGGTCTAGAATTTGTTGTGCAAAAGCCACAGCAGAGCCGGAAGCGTGACGGTGCAGCTGGAACGCCCTTCCACCCCCGGCTGCGCGGCTCTCCCTCCGGGCGTCGCTTGCGCCCAGCCCCCACCTCGCCTCAGGTTCCCTGGGGGCGCACAAGCAGGGCGACCTCGAAACTGGTCTCCCCCGCGGCCCTGGGGCGGGGACGGGAAAGGCCCGNTAAAAATCTTTAAAAAAAAAAAAAAGAATCGCCTGCAGAGAGGGTGACCAATCCATCCTGCGTCCCGGGAAACACCTCAATTCAGTGCAAATCAAGACAGTTAGTCACCCTACCTGGAGAGCTTGTTAAAACAGAATTCCCAGAGATTCTGATTCAGTAGGTGCGGGTGGGGTCTGAGAATCTGTATCTCTAAAAGCTCCCGGTTGCACCACACTATGCATTGCACTGCATGTCTACCTGAACCTCCAGGACCCTGAGAAAGGTAAAGGCAATACTGAAGAAGTCTTTTGCCAAGTCTGGAACAATGCATATATAGCCCAGCACTGGGACCCATGTGACAGAGAGAGCAACCCCAGGGAGAGGAACTCTCCAGGCCACTACAAAGATCGCTATGCCTTGGCTATAGGACCTGAGGGGATTGTTTCAGGGGCAGGTTCACATCCACATCAAAGATGACTCTGGTTCTGTCATCAGAATACTGTTCAGGAGAGCAGAGCGGTGGCTGAGGAAACTGTTGCAGAAGTGAACGGCACCCCTGCCCTGTCCCAGGGATGCCTAGAGTTAGTGGCAGAAAACAGAAGAGTGGGGACTCCAAAATCTAGAAGGAGGAAAAGCCTGACAAGTACTTATCATTATTATTGTGTCCCCAGCTTGGGCTGCCACCCTGGACTCTCTTCCCTTCTCCACTGTGCAGGAACTAAGCCAGTTTCAGCCACATTCAACAACGAGAGAATGAGGCCGAGCTGGCGTCTTCTCTCTTGCTCCCTGGTTCTGCAATCTTGGGCAAGTGAAACTGTCAGTCCTCCAGTTTTAGTCTGTGAGGTGGAGATCGTATTAGACATGTTAAATGAGAAACAGAAATGCTGTTTGAGCTCTAAAGCACTTGACAGAGAGATAATTTACATGAATATGTATCTCTCTTTCCACGCTGTTATTGTTAGAAACAATCATGTTAGGTGTAGTGCCTGGCATTTGTCATGGTTAAGAGCAGGGTTAAGAGAGAGATTACTTGGGCTACAGTCCCCACCCTGCCCCTTGCTAATTGTGCAATCCTTGTTAATCCCCGTGCCTCAGTTTCCTGTAAATCTGTAATAGGAGGATAATAATAAAACCTACTTTATATGGTTGTTGTGAGCATCAGTGTAAATGATTTAATACATGTAAAGCAAATGTATTTTGTCATGTTATTCTTTGTAACAAAAGAATATGTTAGACATTATAACAACCACTCAACAACTGAAGAAATGAAGGTGCCAACAGCTAGTGAGCTCCCAATTACATAAACGAAGAGAGCGATGGAGAACGACATTGATGCAAACACTCAAAACCCAAAGCAACGTTTTTGTGTGGACAGATGCCTACCTGTTCATGGGCTGATAGTCTAGGAACCACAATATCATATTTTACACAATCATGCCTTGTCTTCCCTACATCCTCCCAGCCTCCTGAGCAACACCTGACTCAGAAGTTGCGAGTTCAGCTTCCTCAGATTTTCAGGGCTCACCCCTCCCTCCTCTCCACCATACACTGAACAAACCCACACCTCAGATGGAATGGCGGCTGCCAGCCTGAGCAAGCTCCTCGTGCTTCTTGTTTCAATACCAAGTCACAACTCAAAGGCACTTCTGAAATAACAGCAGATGGACTTGGACAATACAACGCAGGGATTTTTTCCACTGCCAAGGGAAGAAGGTAGTTTAAAAGCACAAATGGAGTGCTCGAATGTGAATCTTAATCTAATCCCCAGCCATTCACAGTTAGACCAATAAATCCACAGCACAACCTCCGTGAGATCCTGTCTCTGAGACTTGTGGAGACATGTGCAAACAGATCAAATGACCTGAGGAAATAAGCAAAGGGGGCCCCACGCTCAGGAAGAGAAAACTTTCTCCCGTTTTCTACACTATGTAAAATTGCATTGCTCTTAAGAGACTAAATCAAATTCCAGAGAAGCAACCTTAGAAACCTCATATACACTCCTCTCCAACATGCCTGCCAGAAATAAGCAAAAACATAGCCTCTGCTTTACAATCCTCCAAGACAGAGAGCACTCGACTCTTTCAAGCAATTTAATCCGTGGCGGTCAATGTGCACCATCTTATATTTCCCTTCCCACCCCAACCCAGGACTGACATTCCCCATCAAGCACCTATGATCTTGCCTCCTGCAAACCGGTTATAGGGCCCTCAGCTTCCTTTTGCCTCTTTGCCATCTTCTGTCCACTTTCCTGTTTGACCAAGACCAACTTGCAGGGGGGCCCTCACCCCTGGCCTCTAGACCAGGAACCGACCTGCACCTCGATGCTTTTGTTTTGAGTTAAGCAGCCCTTCATTTATGCCACACCCGAGGTTCACATCTTGCATGTCACCCACTAACAGACTGTCTCACATTCTCAAGCAGGCTGCACACTTTTTTATAATCTGGCAATTCATTCACCCTGTCTCCTCTGCAGAGTTGAGGCCAATAGGCCATTTGCTACCTCAGGCAACAAAGACCTTAGGAGCCCATTTTAGGATTTGACCAGAAGGCTGAGAACATGCCCAGGGCTGAGTCCCTGGGGATGGAAGCCAGGCCACAGTGCGGATCTTCCTTGGCTCTAACGCTGCTCCCTTACTTTGAACAACTGTAAGTCACTGCAAAATATTCACTCCCTCCATTTTTCCTTTTTCCTCCTCTTCCCTGCCCTGATGAGTGAACATGCTGCTGTGATTCATGGTGACAGAGTGAAGGCCAAGCCCATGAAATGCATGATTAGTGAAGTCAGGTGCACTTTATACAGAACAACTTCCCCAACCCTCTCCACCAGGGCTCCCCCAAGATTCTCAAGGTCCCTGCCCATCCTCCTCTGGCCTCCAAACGCCAGCCAGGCCTGAGCCAACAAGTCCCCCAGCCACTCCCAGACTCAGCGCAATGCCAGAGAAAGGTTAAGAAACAGGACGGACTGGTTCTTCCCCTCCTCCCTATGCCTAACCTCTCTATTCCCCTCAGGCTTGGCACCCC
>NW_017731374.1:5194817-5200981 GCF_001890085.2 Hipposideros armiger
TAAAATGTGGCAAAAATGCACAGTTTAGTCTTTCATCTTCAACTTGTAAAATCTTCAAAACTCAACCAAATCACTCATTTTTTTTTTTTTTTTAGAATGAAGCTAGAACTGTCAGCTGTCAAATGACATGGCAATAACTAGATGCGAATGACTCTGGTACTTCCAAAAATGAACTAGTGACATCTGTCTCAAACATGCATTATGACCTCTGACAACCCGATATGTTACTCTTATATTCCACATTAGATTGTGTGTCTTTCATTAATTTTATTGGCTTATTTTTTGTTTTCAAACAAATATTTTTGTAAAAAAAATTACTTCTTACCCAATGGTGAGTTCATGGAATCACGGAATGGAAAAATGTCTCCTCATCAGTGTTTGTCACTACAATTAAATGAGAATATTGAACCAGTGTTAAATTGGGAGCAATGTGATTATTGCTGAGAAAATATTTAGCTTAAGAAAAATGTTCTTTTAAGAGAGCATGGCCGATACACCAACATCTTCTGGAAGAGAATTTAGAGAGAGCTCTTTTCCCCCATGACATCTAGAAGATTTTAATGACGTTGCCAAAGAAAATTTTAACTTTTGGTTTCAAGATGGCATCTTAAGCTCTGGAAGTTCTTTCTCCCCTCCTTCCCAAACCCCAGTAAAATTGCAAAAGACACACACACACACACACACACACACACACACAATTAAATATGCAGCAGTGCTTTCAAACAGCAAAGAATGACATCAGTGAACCAAATAGCTTTGAGGAAAGCATTGGACATGTCTTCCACAAAAATATCCACCAAAAGAGACAGAAGGTAGGGGGGAAAGCAAAAATACATGTAATTTAAAATTTTTAAAAATTATATGCATACTTCAAGTTATTATTTGTACATATTAATATAATGTGCAGATTTTATAATATTTTAAAATGTAATTCAGAACCACTCTCTAGGAATTGTTGAAAAAATGCAAAGTACACTTCTTACCAATTCAAAGTGTTTAATTTTGCTCATCTGTGTACATATTGTTCAATACAATCAGCAACTTCTTCAGACTTCAGGCCACCCAAATACGAGTTTCCTGGCCATTCAGAAAAACTGTCAATTCCACACTTTTAAGAAATCATTTTTAACTTCATTTAAAAATATATTTTATAATACTTTAGTTATCAAAGGGCCTTTATGTGGTTAGACAAAATATTTAAATTCCACCTGAAATATTGAGGTTACTGACCAGTATCTGAAGTGATCTTAAAGGACCTCAAGTAAATATATATAATCAAGAGAGACTCCCAATTTGTTCCTTTCTCCAGTATCAAAGGTTAATAAATGTTAAAGTCTTAATGCATCTTAATACATCTTGCTACACCATCAAAACCCTCAGTGACAACAAAGAAATATTTGTACAACCCTGTTCACAGCAGCATTACTCACAATAGCCGAAAGGTCAAAACAACCCAAGTGGTCATCAAAGGATGAACGGATAAACAAAAGGTGGTCCATCCAGACAATGGAATATTATTCAGCCTTAAAAATGAAGTAAATTCTGACACATGCTGCAACATGGATGAACCTTGAGGGCGTTAGTGAGGGCTAAGTGAAATAAGCCAACTAAAAAATGACAAATACTGTATGATTCCACTCACATGAGGCATTTAGAGTAGTCGAATTCATAAACAGAAAGTAGAGGGGTGGTTGCCAGGGGACGAGGGGAGGGCGGAATGGGGAGTTAGTGTTTAATGGGTAGAGAGTTTCAGTTTTGCAAGATGAAAAACATTCTGCGGATCGATGGTGTTGATGGATGCAACACAACGTGAATTACTTAATGCCACTGACCTGTACACCTAAAATAGTTAAATGGTAAAAAAAAAAAAAAAAAATTTAGGTGCCAATTTTTATTTTTGTTTTACCTGACTGGCACTAACATATAGGACTTCCCAAGTCAATTGGGATCCTGGTGAATCAGAATTACAGGAAAGTTCCCTTGGGGAGCTCCATCCTCCAACTCCCGAGCTGTAAGTGGATGGGATTCTAAGAGAACCCTGCGTGGGCTGTATGGCAGCCAAGGGTGGAGTGAAGGACGACGGGCACATCGAAGGTGAAACACTAGCCCAGTATCTCTAGGGCTGTCCCCCCAGGTTGCCATTGCAGTGTCTGTTTACAATGTGAAGTTTGGGGTTTGCCCAGTGGGTTCCCCTCAGTATAAGAGGCCAAAAGGAGAAGGGAATAGGGACACTGGAGACAAGAAGGAGACTTCTTCTTGGACGCTCACTGACTCTCAGACACCTTGTTGCCCTGTGAGAAGCACTAGGATTCTCTGCCTTTTCCAACACGCCTCTCCTTCTCCCCAAACACACACACGGACCAAATACCTTACCTGGAGTAATTTGCGGAAGTTGGGGAGCAAATACACTCTTGGCTGCTGCACGTGGCTGTACTAGAACGAGTGCTATCTGACGTTTAGCGCACCCCAAACATCAGGGCTCTCAGAAAAGCAAAACAAACATGGATGGGAAGTGACAGCTCAGTAGAGCAGGGAAGTCCCCTAGCCCACCTCATTTTCACAGTAATGCCATCCCTCCTCATTACACTGGCAGGCACTCTAATGGGAATCAGACACCCTGTCATCCCACCAGCAGAAGCTGGAGGAGCAGGAGATTTGGATTCCGGAGCAAGCTTCAGAAGCTCCAAGAGAGTCAAGTTCAGGGAGCAGCTGGAAGAGTACTCACCTGTCCCCCCCGCCCCCACTACCCAATCTCTGTCTGTCTGTCTCTCTGTCTCTCTCTGTCTNCGCGCCCCGGGGCCCCCTGCCCATGCCGCCGCCGCCGCCGCGTCCCTCCCGGCGCTCCCGCGACTCCTCCTGCGGCCCCAAGGCGCCGAGATAAGGCGGCGGGCGCCGCGGGGAGGGGGCCGGCCAGGCCGCTTCCGGCGCCGCGCTGGGGAGCGGAGGGCGCCGTGGGGGTCCCGGGGCCGGGCCTGCGCTCCAGGCGGACGCTGATTCATTCACTCGCTCCTTCACTCATTTGTGCACCTGCCAGGCGCGCAGTGGGCACGGGGGACGCACAGCGGGCAGACCGGGTTCCGGCCCTCTCGGTGCATACGTTCCCAAAGGGGCGACCGTCGCCCAGCAGATAATGACACAGCTGAATGGAGGGACCTGGACTGTGCTAAAAGGAAACGTCCATCGTGCCCTAAGCGTGTGGAACGCACGCAGGACCCAAGCATGTCGGGGGGGCTCAGGGAGGCACCCCCGGGGTGGCAAAGGAAGTGTGGTGAGAGGCAGAAAGAGCGGGAGTCTTCCAAGAGGTTTAAGAGAGCTGGGGTGAGGTTGCTGGAGGTCCCAGGGCAAGAGGAGAGGCTAGTCCAGGCCACCCAGGGGCGACCGACTTGACCAGGTGACAAGACCACCTTAAAGGGCGACTGAGTTGTGGTGGGGGAGGGGCTGGCAAGAGGTCCCGCTGCTGGGAGGAAGGAAGTCAACTAAGCCCCTGGGGATGAAAAGGACTTGGGAGAGGAATCTAAGCAGGTGAGAAAGGCATCTGCAGAGACAGTGACAAGAGAGCGCGTTCTAGAAATGGGGTGAGACCTCCTTGGAGTGGGAACAGATGGTTTGGAGAGAGGCAATAAGATGCGGAGATAAATAAGACCTCATAAGCCAAGTAAAGGGGGTTGCTGAGAAGCTGTAACGGGTTTTAAGCAAAGTGACCTCATCAGGCAAGTCTCTCAGAGTCTCCTCTGTGGGCACTGGGATTGGGGCTAAGGAGGCAGGGAGGCCAGCCTGGCGCTGTTGCCGGAATCCAGGAAGGAAAGGACATACCCAGGAGCAAGACTTGAGCAATGAGTGTGGGGAGAAGTGGCTAATGAGAGTGGTATTGGGTGGAATCCACTGGATTTTATGACCAGTATAATAAAAGAGAAGGGAAGAGAAAAAAGAAGGTCACCTATCACCTACATTTCTGGTTTGGGCAACAGCACTGATGGTGGTGGGAGTCACTGAGAGAGAGACCCAAAGGGAGTTGTTATAAGTTGGGGCAGGGAGAGGCTGCAGGGGGAGAAGAAATAAGTTCCAGTTGGAAGGCTTTGAGCTTGTGATGTCTGTGGGTCTCTCCAAGAGCAGGGCCCCCCACTACTTCACCTATATCCTCACTTGCCTTCTCTCTCTACCATGAGCCTGATCTAAATCTAACCACCCGTGAACACACCCATATAAGGACTAAACTTGTTGTGCAGCCTTAAAAAGAAGTAGTTAAAAATAAACTTCCCAGCCTCTTTTGCCGCAGGCTTTCTTGCTAATTTTTTTTTTTTTTTTTTAGTTCAGCAAAGCTAAGAGCCTGCTTTGAGGAGTAGGAGATGGACAGCATGTGTATTGTAACATATCTCCTGTTACTTAGACAATTTTTTTTGTTAAATTCAGCTCTACATGAACTTTGAAATCGTAATTGTTTCAACAAAAATACATTAAGACATTTTAAAACCAACCTATACCTCTTCCTTTCTGCCATGCCCCTCTGCAGAATAAATAAAAAATATATATATTTGTGTATGTGTGTGTGTGAATAGATAGATAGATATAGATTTTTTTTTATTAGTGATATTAGGAAAAATTGTCCAAAACTTGAAAATGGGCAAAAGAGATTATTGGATGTCTTTTTCAGTGGGGCACTAGTAGTTGCCTAGTAGCCCTTTTAGAAATTATATGATTCTACAGGGTTGCACACCTTTGCTGGACTTTCTATTAACTAGGCTATTTTACAACTCTACAGGGGTAGAAGTTAACTTGCAGGAAACTAATAATAATCAAAAGATTTTTGTCCATAGCAATGCAATTAATTTTTTCCAGTAGAGATATAAGTGATTTTTACCAGGTAAAAATAAGATAAACCTAATAATTAGATTTTGCCCTATATGATATTAACCAGTTAGCCAGTTTTGCATCTATTAGCAAATTCATTTTATCATTCCTGACTGTATATGTATGTGTGTATATATATCTATACTTTTTTTTTTTTCAAATTTTCTTTTGAAACTTAGTATCTTACTAGTTCTTCTTTGGAGTAAACATCTTACTGAGTCCCCCATGAATTAGTTGATTAAAATCTTAGCTAGGTTTTCATTTTATATTTGCATTAAGCACATTTTTAGTATTTTGAAATTTTATGTTAGCACAATCTGTTGGGTTATTGGAAAAGTCAAGACATATTTTGTCTATGTTTTTCAAAGGCCATTTATTTATATAAAGAACAAAGATCAATCAATGATATATTGCGTTTTGTTCAATAACCATTTTGCTCATCTTTCAGTGAGCTTCATAATTCCTTGTTCATAGAAGGACCTATCTTTATTTGCGAAAAACTGAACAAGGTGCTGATTTACAGCCTCATCTGAATTGAACTTATACCACACAAGGAGTTTTGAAGAGAGCAAAACAAGTGGAAGTCTGACAGTGCAAGGTCAGGCGAGTATGGTGGGTGTGGCAACACATCTCATCCAAGCGCCAGTAATTTTTGACAGGTGATCAAACTTGTGTGTGAACTCGTATTGTCGCGATAGAACACAACTCCTTTACAATTAACAAGCTCTGGACGTTTCTGGATGATGGATTCGTTCAAACTGCCCAATTGCCGACAGTACACATTCAAATTGATTGTTTGGTTCCTTGGTAGGAGCTCGGAAAACATGACACCTTTAAAATCCCACCACACTGAGAGCAGAACCTTCCTGTGATGAATGTCATTTGAGGCAAATCATCATGTCAGGACCAAGACCATTTAGGCACCACATTGTTGTCAACAATCCACTTCTCATCATCACCAGTTATCAGTCACTTCAAAAAAGGATCGTTTTGCTCACGTTTAATGAGCATATTGCATATGTTTATACGCGCCGTCAAATGAACTTCATGCGGAACCCAAATATCGAGCTTGCTTACGTATCCCATCTTCTTCAGGTGGTCGTGAACGCTTGATGATGGATGTTCAATGTTTCTGCAATCTCTTGTGTCATGTAACGTGGGTTTGACTCAATCAATGCCTTTATTTTGTCATCATCAACCTCGGTGGGCCTCCCTGACCGAGGAGCGTTGTTGAGATCAAAATCACCAGCACGGAATTTCGTGAACCATCATTGGGACTGACTTTCTAGAGCATTGTCACCGTAAACTTTATGCAA